>NC_071976.1:17885666-18065037 GCF_026283585.1 Hylaeus volcanicus
GAACGGATACGGAACTGACACGTAACGGATATGTGTAAATAGACCTTAAAACGCGTGTTTTAATGTTTTGTCGTGTCAGTGCCGGTACGTATCGTTGCCGGTCCGTGTCGTATAGTCTGAATCGACCTTAAGCGTTCGTCCACCTACCAATTTTGGTACATGTACAAAGAAGAGAAACTTTTGATAGGATGTGTCACATGTTGTCGTAAATCGTAGAATGAAAATAAAACAAGCAAACTGCTTGAGCCCAGAAGCGTGGCCAGCTCCTTAGCCAAATGGATCCTGTTGGCGGACGAGGATGGATGAACATGTGGAATAGAAAATCTTGGCTATGAACGTAGCGTACGGTAGCAAGGTATTACACGAAAACGAAGAGAAGGCGAGGCTGAAATAAAAATGACGTCTGGCATGAATTATTGCGGCAGCCGCCCGTGGCTTCCTATCCATTCAAAACGTCTTCCATATCAAAGGAGATGCAGCCAATGTAACTCTCCCCGTTGTTGAAACTTGTAACGATCTTAGGAATTCTACGATATTCAGATTATCCAATTTCTGGAAAACTGGGTTATTGAAATTTGATTAAAGAGATTATGCACGAAAGCGGTGTAGATGTCTCAATTTTTTCTGCACATTCTACTAGACATGCGTCTACTTCTGCGGCCTTAGCTAGAGCCGTGGGCATAGCTACTATTAGACGTACTACTCACTGGTCAAACAATTCGAATGTATTTGCAAGGTTTATGACAGCCCCATAACAACTGATGGCCAAGAACTTGCAAAGTCAAATTAAATACTTAGGTCGTAGGTTTGACAAATTCCAATATATGTTAAATCAATGTAGAAAATAAAGTTAATAAAATATTAAAAATTGTTAATGCTAAACAACTACATATATAATCTTGAGAATGAGGCATATGAAGTATAATTAAACGATCAAACCAACTTACCTGTACAGGATGTAACAAAATGTTTTGTCATGGCTTCACCAGCTGATTCTACAGCTTCTAATCGGTGAAGATCTGTAAAAAAAAAAGGTTGCCGCAAAATTGACCTTGACAAAGAAATGCAAGGTCAAACTTTTTTTATGGTATCGTATAGTACTCATTCGGTGGAACAAAAGTCTTAAAGGTACCATAGGTCGATAAATGAATCTTGCACTTGGAAAACGAGTTTTAACGTTTCTTCTTCTTTACCACAGTATAGGACCATCGACATGTATGCATCGTAACACTTTACCGACCGGTAGTGGTTCATCATCCTATGTCCTTCTCACCGGCCGCTCGGCAGCAGATCTTCTCTGGCACCGGGAATTGTATACAAATACGAGAGCTTACAGAGCAAAGCAACTTGTATATCAATTCAAAGTAACAAATACTTGCTAGTTATCATAGCAGTTACCGGTCGGTTAGCGTTGGGGACAAAAAGTCGATTAATCGACTGCCGGTCGGTAAAGTGTTAATAATCGTGCTTGGTTACCGGGTTCGATATGTCCACCCTTATTACATAGACAGATCCTTAATCTCCTTTCAAATTATTACGAACTTCTTCGTATACGTCGGACCTTGACTCTACACGACGAAAAGCGTTTTCAATTCGCAATTTTAACTTTCGTATGCTTGTAATTGGTTGGTCTGACCGCCAAACAAAATTCTTTACTACTCCCAAAAAAAAAGAGATCCATAGGTGTACTATGGTACTACATACATACATAATCTCTTCGAACGAGGCAATTCATTATTCATGTACCTAATTACGATCGAACTTCACGCACAGGTAAGTTCGTTTGATCGTATAATTATAGTCCAAGTAGTTTATGTAACAGAAAATCTACATACTACTTGGAACTGTATGACAAACAAGAAAAAAGTCAAACAAGCAAGAAACGTATGATATTACTTCCAATATCGGTAATGAGAGTAATTAGCATCCTTGGCCGAGATCTGTAGCTAGCAATGTATAGGAAGTGTTTCCTCTTACAGTTCCCACTCTGGCAGTCATGTATGATTAATGTGCACGTTGGGTTCCCGCGAATTTTCCCAATGAATAATTTGACAATAATGGCCAGGGTTGATTAACCGTGAGGCCATCAGTTATTCACGACCTATTAAGACGATTAGTCTACATTTAACGACGTTAATAACCTCAAATGTCGTTATCGCGCTGCTTTTGCCCTACTGTCGCGTTATTTATTCGATAATTTACCAAAGATAACTGACATGCCATCATATTATGGCATATTTGGTATTATATCTAGTTTATCGCATTATCGATTCCAGAATGCCGCTCATTAATTTGAAACACTCATCGGTATTCATAGAAATACATTATTATTGAATTCGTATACTGACTTTATTGAATTTGTTTTCATTTGTCAAACTAAACGTTGTGTGTAATTAGTAGACTGCGGATCTGTATGGATTTATAGGAAATTCGAATGTGCAAGAACCTACAAAATGCAAACAATATGCAAGAATATAAAAAATATCGACAGTAGAGTTCATGTTATAATATTTGCAGAATAAAATAAATTCCTATTTAGGTTCAATTTTTGTACGCACGTTCGCGAAGATTTTATTTTGCATAATGATCCACAGTCTAGTAATTAGTATGGTAATACATTAACTCAAAGGAAACACAGGTAGTCAGATATGATTTAAATGGCTTGTATGACTATTATTTTGATTTTTGAGTTTTATGGTCGATTTTTAGTATTATACCTATGTATATGGAATAGCCATAATACAATATAAATCAAAAGTCTGTAAGATAAAAACTAAGGAACGTAATTTATAGATTCATCACTAAAAAACAGTTTCACTTTGATGTGTAATATAACACAAAACTTGTTTACATATTCACATTGTTTTATTATATCAAATCAAGAGGAAATTTTATTATGTAATCGATATTCAATAGTTGATTTTTAAGGTTAATAAATATATTTGTTCCGCCCACAGCGCGATTCCTTATGGTAGAATCTCCGAGGTTGTAAGGCCCGTTACCCTGATTCAAGAGACGCTGTTGATGGGGAACGTCGCGCGCCAAATTAATTTTGCGTACCTAATTCGCAACGATTAATATTCTTAGTCCCGAACGACAGACTATCGAACAGTGTTATTTGTCCCGACTGATGGACTATTTCGAACGTTGTATGTTTGCAATGAATGTTACGAGAGTTCTGACTTATTGTTTGAGGTAACAACCGAAAACATCTCGAAACGTCATCAGAGTGGGGCAGAATACGTGGCTAAAATATGGAGTTTTTCAATTTCGCTGAAAATTGGTACATAGAGGTTTTCGATATCGCTGATTACGAATCAAAAGTAAAAATTACAGAATTGATTGGTTTAAACATTTTTGTTTAAACAAATTGATTCTATGTTACATTATTTGCAATTTTTATTGCCGAATCGTGCTCTAAACGGAAAAGTAAGTGAGAAACACACAACAACATTTCGAAAGTTGATTACAGAAGGGACAAATTATTAATAATTGTTTATGTTGGCTATTGGATCGAAATAGATCCAAGCGTTTGAATCTCGCGCGGCTAGTTCGGCCGTTGACAAACTTCTCAGACAAATACGTGTCTGAAGTAATTTAACGTCGCCAACCACGATGCGTCGTCAACGTTAGACTAAAAAAAAGAGCTTTAACATGAAATTTGGAAAAAGAAACCGAGTCTCATTCAATTGTATGAAAAGCATCATCCACGAAGCATCGTCTCCATTGTATCTGCAATCTTTCTATATTAACCCTTTGCATTCGAGGCCTTTTTCGCTTGTGCGAACCAGTAACTCCAGACGATTTCGGCCAAATTCGGCAAACACTTTACAAGTACTTTAAAAACATTTATAAACAAACAAACGCATACAAATAATAAAATTCCATCAGTTTATTCATTTATATGTCGAAAATAACAAACTTCGATAAATATTAGACTCTGTAGTTAGTTTTGGTGTGATATTTTGGAAAACGATATCCAAGATGTATCCTAGGTTTGTCAGGACACGTATCACAGTAATTCGAAATTTCCTGGCTACCTCCAGGCGTGTTACAGTCAGAACAAACCTTGCAGTCCCTTTTTGACCCTTTTAGTATTACGTGTAGCTTCCTGTTTAGTCGGATTTCATCGGAATGCGACGTAGACGCTTGCACTCTCTGCTGGCGATATAATCCTCTCAATTGTTCGACAAGTGTTTTCAGAAATCGCAGATGGCTCAGTGGCTTTTCCTCTTTTTGGTCTTTTCTAGTGTATACAAAATGTATGAATTGATCAGGGAAATTTCCATGCTCCAAAAAAAAGCATACGCCACCATTTAAGACTTCAAATCACTCGGGTGCCGTATCGGCGCCGCTCGAGTGCAAAGGGTTAAAGGTACGCAATTAGCACAAAATAATAACGCATAACATAAAATTATCTAAATTACAAACGCTACCGACGCTACATTGGCGATTGGCCAGAATTGAGAATACTTTGTAGAGGACATTTTAACAACAATTTAGTGTAAACAAATTGAAGGAATTGTTATAGTAGCGTGTATATATTTTGACCCAGTTGTTCTTGGTATTTTCTAAAAATGACTTGTCATTTTGATTTAAAATCGTGCAATAATTTACGTATCCTTTGCTTCATACATACACGATTAGTGAACAATTATGGAAAGCTATGAATGTTTTCAGAAAAGACGTTAGGTACGATATTGACTATTCTAATCAGGGAATTGCAGAAATGCATCATATGTCTTTGTCAATACACGTGCTAGAAATGCACGAAGACCTTATATAGAAGAATATTCGAAACTAATAATACTACCACTTCATAGATTATTTAAGCCATTTGATTAACGCCTTTATGAGAAGGACAATACATGGATAGCCTAGTGTAAATGTCAACAGAAAAAATAATAAGATAGTCCGCTGGATAATCAGAGACGTGTCAATCGTTTAATTTAACAAAAACTATTAAGTGTAGAAATTAATTCTGTTCCTTTTTATTAATATTATTACATCTCAATCTAATGGACATTACAATGTATCTATATATACGAAGTTGAGTAACCACGGGTTACTAACCAGTAAATTTCGCCTATTGCCATTGTTCTAACAGATTATAAATTTATTTGAAAATTAGTTAGTTTAAACAGAAATTTTTATCCGCCATTTTCTTACGTTAAAATACAAACCTTCGTAGTAATAAAACACACGAAGCTACACACATAGTTTATTTCTACAACTACATATACGTGCTGTCTTGGATTGTGAGACTGAGGGAAAATTAAAAGTTGTCTGGTTTGGTTTTCTTTTATAAACAAACGATCGATTTACTTTAGGAAGCCAGATAATTATTTTGTAATTTTTCAACCCATGTTTATTTGAACTTTTTTCCATTATTTGACCAGTACTATCTACTCTAATAATTCTGAATTATTTTTTTAACTCTCTGTATACATACACATACTGTATGTATATATATGTATGAATATATTTTTGTTTACTACTTTTTTTAATAAAACTCCTCGTTCCTCTTCATTTAATATTAACACTTTAACGGACGATCACACAACATGTGTGTGATGTTACCTTTACTGCGTAGGAGTACAGCCGTTGAAGTGTTAACAACCGAAACAAATGTTCATAGCTTTCGACGGATAAAATAAACCTCACGATTAGGGTACGAGACATGAAATATATTTCGAATTTATTTTGAAACTTGAACGATGCTTGAAACTTTCGAGAGGCAGTGTACGTGTCGTAAGCACGGTACAAAATTACTTCGAGTGCCAACGTTGCCTGCTGCAGTAATTCGAGCCCCGTCCGAGCATTCTCACTCTAATTAGCAAACGATGGCCATTTGGCACCCCGAAAACTCACCCTCGGACCTTCCGCCTAACCAGTCAACAGGAATCTCGGCCGACTGGCGCACCAATGACAAATTAATCCCTCTCAAACGATTAATTAAAATGTACTGTAAGGCTGCGACGTCGTGGCCGCGTGTCACGCGACATCGTACGAAGGAGCCAGCTCGATTCATCATGTTTTATGTCGCTGCCACGTCGACGGTAATAAATCCCTGTCAGTCTGGTTCGAGTCGAACTAGAGAAAAAATGATGCATAGTGGCGCGCAGCGTTTTCGTTTCGTCCTACATTTACTATATCCAGGAACGAGTTGGGGCAGAAGTCTTCAGGAACTACAGAAAGGAAAGAATTAATCTTTCACTCTGTATAAATAAAAGGATAGATTTTAAGTTTACTCTATTTTATGTGTAATATTCCTATATAATTAGATGTACAAATTAATTCACGATTCTTAATTTTCACCGAGCATAAAATCCACTTATATATGAATTATTTATCCGTTTATTCATTTATTTTAATGTACGATTTTACTTTCAATATGAGTTATCGAATTTAACCTTACTGCGAACATAATCGGAAAAAATAATTTTTTGGAAAAAAAATTTAACCGACTTCAAAAAAGGTACAGTGAAAAGTATGAAATAATTTCTAGGTAATTTATATGAATACGCACTAGCTCTAGATAAAAGTATGGGAAAATGCAGTGAAAAGTGTGAAATAATTTCTATTTAAACTGCATTGTTATTCACCATCGTTTGATGAATTTGGTTAAATTATTAAATACATCATATTAAATGCAATGCACCTTTTTCGGAGGCGGCGTAGATGTAAAAATTTGTTAATTCCGGTTTGGGTTAGCTTTTGGTAGAGGCGGCAATATTGAATGCTGCCCAATGTATACATGTTTATTGTCTATGAGGAATTAATAGTTAATGTATATAGTATGTACACGGAAATATAGTGTGAGTAGATTTGGGGCTTTTTTGGAGAGGAGTGGCGGCCATATTGATTACTGCTAATGTATAAACTCTCTACATGGAAATACTTTTCACTGCATTTTCCCATACTTTTAAGCAATTATATCTAGAGCTAGTGTATATTCATATACATTCACTAGAAATTATTTCATACTTTTCACTGACCTTTTTTGAAGTCGGTTAAATTTTTTTTCCAAAAAATTATTTTATTTCACTCTTTTTAGTGGCAATCTATAACCAATAGGTTTCACGCAATAACAACAGTTATGAGCAATATACAGGATGACCCAAAAATGTTGGAGGTCCTTGAAAAGACTTGTTCCGCGGGCGGGCGGGGGGGGGGGGGTGTTGAAACAATTTTTCCTGAGCGAAAATGTTGCTCGAGGCTTCGTGAAGGAGATATTTCAGAAACAGAAACTCCCGACCAATCAGCCATAGACCCCGCAGGCGCTTCTCCGGCATACTCGCGCTCTGATTGGTCGGGGGTTTCTGTCAATATCTCCTTAACGAAGCCTCGAACAACATTTTCGTTAAGAAAAAATTGTTTCAAATCCGCCCTCCCCCCCGAAACACCCATTCAAGGACATCCAACATGTTTTGGACACCCTGTATAATTGCAAATGGGATTATCAGGAATACATCTGCAACTACATGTGAAAGGATTGATTGCGTTTGGTAAATTCCTTGTCGAGCTGCACCAGAGTATAGCAATTTCGCACCAACAATGGTTTTATAAACAATAAAAGTGTCCATAAATTTTTGCAGATGGGAACATCACGAATTCATGTATCATGAAATGCGGAAGGTTCCATCGCGTTCGGTAATTTCCTCACCGAGTTACATCATATAATAGGAATTTTGCGATAACAATAGTTATAAACAATATAGAAATTCATAAATTTTTGCATCTATGATCATTGTGAAAACCTCTCCGGCAGCAAAATGTAAGGGGTTTCATCGATTTCATCGGTTTCAGGCCAAACATACGTGAAATAGTACGCTTTTTGCGATAAAAAGTGATATAAAGTGGTAAAAAATAAAACAAGGACAAATATTTTGCTATGGGACCAAATGGCAAATGCTCTTCCAGATGCAAGAAGTTTCTGTTTAAAATGTTTTTGTTTTAAAAAAAAACGGGTAAAAAATGACAAATCACAAAATGTTTCTTTCATGCGTCCAACTGGAAGAAATATTCGACAAGATGCAACAGGTTTCACTCCGATTCATCAAGCCATCGCGACGTAATCGGCAAGCATACCTAAAAATCACGGTTTTTTGGTAAAAAGACGGATAAAAAATGACAAATCGCAAAAAGTCTTGACAGCAGGATCACCGGGGGAACATTGCTCTACAAGATGCAACAGGATTTTTTCGGCGTAATCGGTGAACAAACATAAAAAAAAAAAAAATACATGTCGAATTGAGTAACCTCCTCCTTTTCGAAGCCGGTTAAAAATTAGCTTGAAACGCGACGACGTTCGAGAAACAATATTTAAGGCACTGCCTTCTTTTTGCATTTCAACTCAAAAAGAACGCGACTAAGGCAAACAAAAACTTGATATGTGATAAAAAGCAGATACTGTACAATAATTCTAAGAGGCGGAAATCATGGGTTCATATACATAGGTGAACCATTGACGAGCACCCTGAAATCGAATATACACGTGATAAAGGTGTCATTGTGCATTTGGTAGGGTAAGAAAGGCATTATCTACTATGAGCTAATCTTATCCGATTAGACCGTCAACTCCGTGCTGTACTGCGAACAACTGATTTATGTAAGTGAGCTGTTGAGCAAAAACACCATTTAGAGGCAGTGATTATTATTTGGTTACACGTTGTTCACATATTTAATAAAACAGTTTAAGGTAATAATAAAACCACAATTTCAGTTATATTTTACTATTTTTCCGTAAAAATTAAGAATGTGGCAGGATCTGAAATATGTAAAAGTGTCCTAATCTATGGTTTATATTTGCATATTGAAGAATTGATTTATGGAGACATTAATCTAAAAAATCGGAATAGAAAATGATAGACTTCACCAAGATATCAAAACTATTAAGCAGCGCTATCAAGGATATTGGGATGAAAGAATGTTGGAATTGCACTTGGTTCCTCATCAGAGAAACGGGCCCAAAGAAGAACAGAAGACAAAGCAAAGGCCAAAATTATTTCGAATCGTATTTCCAATCGAAATGAATTAAATAAACATTTCCTATATAAATAGGAGAAAAATACAAATACAGAGTAAAATTGGAATTTTTGTACCTTTACTAAATTGTTCCTAACTCCGGTATTTATCCATAGATTTCTTTCAACAGAAGCTTGTTTTCTTCATAAAAGTCCGATCTATGCGTAAACAATAAGAAACTGGACATAATTTTAAAGTTTCTGTTTTTGCATGGCGAAAATTCGAATAAATGGAAGAAATTTTTGTGTTCTATTTTAGCCGAAAAAAATCCAAGTTTCTCATACATGCTGGCCCGTAGCACTTAAACTATTGAACCGATTGGAAAACAATGTTAGGAGCAATTGTTGGAAATTCAATTAGCTTTAATATGGTCTAAAATGTGAAGGTATTTGAGAAAAAAATCGAAAAAAATTCAAAAATTTATACAAAAAAAACCTATCCATAGAAAAAATTTTCATTGCGATTTTCGAGTTTTCAAGCCAAAATACATAAGCAAAAAATTGTGGCATTGAGTGTACATTTTGGCTGTAAACTAGTGTAATTGTTCTTCATCTCTTCTACCCCTTAAAAATATTCTCAGGAGTTTGATTGTAGCCACAGTTAAGGGATATAAAATCTTGATCATCGTATAGTTATCTGTCGCGCGCGTCCATGTTCCTCTCATCTGAGTTCTCCACGATTTTATTAAAGTCAGCTAGCTCAAGTGTGTGGATATCCACTCTCTGCATTCCTTAATTTCAAGAAACTTTCGTATCGTATAGGGTGATCTGTTAGAAATAAAGTAGTCCAATTCGTCTCTATTAATAATATAAAACTCAATATCTGCCTAAAATTTTCCTATTGTCTTTTCCTATTTTCTAATTTCATATTCTCCGGTTGTCTGGATCAAATGAAAGAAAGATGTTAAAAAATGGTCAATTTTGTGGTAGCTTGGGTACTTACGTTATTCATAAGGCATCATTTGTTAAGTTTCGCGCAATTATAGACTCACAATTATTAATCGGTTTTTCTTATATATGTAGACTTTTATCATTTTTTAATTGTTGTATTTTAAACATTTGCCGCCCATTTGTGGACTTTCTATTTCATCTTTTTTAATAACGTTGTCAACATATTAGTGATAACTAATTGTGAGTTTATAATTCCTCAAAATCTAACGAATAATGCCTCATCGATAGTTTAAATGCCTAAGTTACACAAAAATTGAACATTCTCTAATATTTTTCTTTCTTTTCAGTTGGTCTACATCTTAATATTAGCTATAATTATTATTGAAGTATTATATACAAAAGGACAGGAGGTGCCAACAAATGATTGTTAAACTACAAAACTGTATAAGTAAAAATACTTCTAATGAAATAATATAGCATCTAACATTTAGATATTTTTTAAATACTTTATCTTTTGCTTCTCTCTGACTCTGTAACCATGTACACCCTCTTAATTTGGACAGACGACAAAATCAACATTTTATATTTCAAGAATAATTATTTCATATATTTGAATTCCGTAATAACATGATTTCGCGAATCATTATCCACCGAGTGTTGCAGTAATTCCAATTAGACCATATTACAATTGATCTGGAAAAAAATGAAACTAAGTATAACATTTCAAAATAAAGCCTCATTAATCTCCGCAAAAAATACTCTTTTTCAGTACCATCTCAAAAAACATGGTAGCAAATAAACTACTCTATCTCCATACAATTTTACGCGCAGTTTCGAATAAAAATAGACTATTTACTGTTTACCGTTAGAAATGGTATTTTTATTCAGCTCTGGTCTACAGTACCGTTTTCACTCAGTGCTTGGGAATATACGAGAATATCGATCGACCGTGCAAAGCTGTATCAAACGATCGTAAATATCATTTCACGTTATAGGATGTGTAATAATGACGATACCGTGGAAAATTCGTGGAAATGTCTCGGTGTAATAGACTCGAGTTGTTAAAGGACGACTGAGATATTTTCAGACCATAAACATCGAAATTCTGGGAACAAAGCAGTAGGGATGCTATGTTTGGTTTTGACCTCAGGTACGTCGACGATAAACAAAGGTATGTCTTTGACTTGCGACTTACGACCGTAAGTGAATCAGTCGTGCGACGTGTCTTGTTCAGATAACATCGTTACCGTGTTGTGTGCAAGCTAAGAACGTGTGGAAAGCCTTTGCGCATTTGTACTGCACAAAATGCAGCGGAGCCAATCGCGCAAGAATTGTTTTGTATGAAACAGACAAAAAATGTACAGACTTCGCAAGAACGCAAGAATAAGGAGATTGAAAATCATGTTTCAAGCGATATCTTTTTAATGCTTTTGCATTTTTGCTCGTTGGTCTCAAAATACATACCATTAAACGTACACAAAGAAATGAGTGTCACACCGTGACCGTTTTCTGAATGTACCATCAACTATCTAACAATCTCTCTTACTTCCGTGACACATTTCCGTTTCAAATTTCGTGACGATTTTCTCATTATAGCACCCAAAAGTAAAAGATTTTCAATCTTAAAACAGTTTTGTGAGGACTCAATTTCGTGACTCAATCAATCGTCACAACACTAATAATTCGTGAAACGAGAGACCAGGCGTCTAGGACAGAAATTGTCAGGCATAGCCCTACCGACGAGTCTACTGACAATTCCAAGCCACACACTCCACGAACGTAATTCGTGAATCAGTCACCCAATATTAATTTAGGGGGTGATAGTCCGAGCATTTATATCCACGAAGGTTCTCTTGGGACTTACAATCACAAGAGGATAAATTATTAAAATATCCACGTAAATATCCGCGATAATTTTTTTTGAAATTATGTGCAATATTCCACGTCACGCCCACCCTGGTTGTTCGAACCAATTAAAACTGATTTTGTTTGATCGATTACCAATATGGTTATAACGAGAACTAGAGAAAAAATATTAAAAGAATATTAACAAAATGGCGACACATTAAACGTAAATGTTCGATTTTTTCACAAAATTTGTGTTGTCAGTTATTCCAAAATATACTCATTTGTTAAAATATCAAAAATATCCTACTTCATGCAATTGCAAAAAGTGTATTTTATAAGTGTGCACAATTTGAACTTGATCCTAAATGCGATTTTTGAGATATCACGTTAACATACGTTTGAAAAAGAACATCTTCGAAAATGTAACGACCCGTGGTGTAAATGGTTATAGCTTTGGCAATTTTGTAATTTTTTAAACCAAATTTATCCCAATATATCAAGACAGAAAGAGTACTCCTTAACTGATCTATTGTTTAAAAGTGTGTTAAATTATATTCAAGTAGTAAGCGATCCTAAGAAATATTCTAAGAACTATTCAGATTTTACGATGTTTATTTCTTTGATAAAGTGTAATTCAAACTATTTTTGTTATTGGAAATGGTACAGACCTTCTAATGAAATTTAGAATAAGAACATACTGTAATAAAGGTATTGTTAACGATGGAATTCTTTCATTTGTTTCATTGTTTGTCTGTTTATGACAAACATAAAATACGTTTTGTTTTTTTCAAAAATTAAAATAAGCTGTTTAACTAGTTCTTAAAAGCTTGAAGCCATATTCAATGACATCTCAAGTTCCTGTCCGAAACGATAGACTAGGAAGTACACGTTTTTCAAAATTAACGCGTTAAAATGAATTCTTTTTAAAAGTAATGAAAATACGAATTCCAATCTATGAAATAATAAAAATGATCAAAAATGCTTTCTGAAATGAAACGAATTGAAATTTACACTCCCAGTCAATTCAATTAATCATACAGAGCTAGCAACGTTACTTTTTTCATTTTTTCCCCATTGATGAAAAAATGGAAACCGAGTTTGGAATTTAAAACACGAAGCGTAGACGAAAGTGGAAACGACCGCTAATTGGAATCTATCGATCTTGGCCAGTAATTTCGCGCAATCTAGGAACCGCAACCAACGCTTGATTATTATGCTGCGATGTTTTGCCAAGTTGGTCGAATATATTATGAATTTTCTGTTCCTGTATTCCCGAGAGATTTGGATGGGTTATAGTTATATAATGCACTCTACGTGCGTCGGCCGCAGTCTCATCACGTATGTACATACCGTCAGGGACAAAAAGATAAGACACTATACTTTCTTATGCTTTGATATAGTCGTTTAGGAAAGTGTAAATTTTAGTAAATTAGATACATTCTACATCGAATTGATTAATATTTAAAAGCTTTTTGTGCACTTTGTGTATTATTATATACACTGACCCGCGATACTTAGGGGACGTTTCTTTAAAACGTCGTAACTATGGGAGTTTCAACCGTTTTTCGTGAAACTTCGTCAGGAGTAGTTTTGAAGTGTCCTCTGGGTGTGTGCAAAGTTGCATTGGCGAGGGTTCATGTGAAGGGGTTCATGGTGCACGGTATGGGTGATGGCATTTTCTGGATCAGGGGAGTCCAGAGAATGCATTGAGTCCAAAATCGAGACCGTCATCCAAAAATTGTGGATTTTAGAGAGGGTGGGGGGTTTTGGGAGATGTGTTTGTTCGAGACGGATTTTAAGGGGTGCATTTTGTAGAGGGCATCAAGGAGAGTCGCTCTAAATTTTGTTTTAATTTTTTCAACCCCTTCCGACACCTTTGGCACCTTTAGAAGTGACGTTTTTTGACGACCGCCTCTTTAAGGGGATAAATTAACCCCTTCACATCAACTCTCGCCAATGCAACTTTGCATACACCCAGATGACACTTCAAAACTATTCCTGACGAAGTTTCACGAAAATCGGTTGAGAACTCCCATAGTTACAACGTTTTAAAGAACCGTCCCCTAAGTATCGCGGGTCAATGTAGTATATTTATAACACGAATTTTCAGATTGATTTTATATGAAATCTTCAATTGACTGTTACCCAGATATTGCTGATAAAAGTTCTTTTAACTACATTCATTTTAATTACGGATGAGATGTACATATAGTACAATTTGTTGTGAAAAAAGAAAATAGATTTCTTTTGACTATGGAAAAGTTAACAAGAACGTATAGCAGTAGCATTTACTTTGCATTAACTATATCCAGATCATAAAGTACTGGAAAATATGCTTATACACCCAGATGGCACTCAATAACAATTACTTTTTTATTTACTGTGACGGCGAGCGTGTCGAATAGCGGCTTTCCCAGCCGCTCACGCGAGGTCCGTCACATTACAACATATTGGAAAAAAAATTACATTCATATAATAGAAAAATAGGGGTAATTATAGAGAACAGTACATCCTCGCCGATTTCGATGATTTTTAAATATGTTGTAGAAATAACATTTTGAACAACTTTTTCCTATACATATAACCGTCGCTCGACCTTAGTTACCGAGATATTTGCAAAATACTATTGCTGCTACAACAATCAATATAGCTACGCGTCTGAGACTAAAATTACACGAAAAAGAGATTAATCTATTTTTCGTATACATTCCTTGATAATAAGAAAAATATATGTGTTATTTTTAAGTTTTATTAAACTCCAGTTACTAGATAATTGCCCGTATCATCTCTTTAACAATGTCTCTGTGAATAGGTAAACCATCAATGACTTTCTGGGTCATTTAAAGAGCGCATCCTGTACTTCTCGGCGCGGTGCGTTAGTGGGGTTAATTTTACTTTAACGTTCACTTGCCGCGGATATCGCAAATCGCTCGATACTGGTTAACCGCGAACGATATTATTCACGAAGAGACGACGGAAGTTTATAGTAAACTGTTGCGACGTTTTATATCCAATAAAACGCCTTTACCGGCTCTCGAGTGTCGTTTGCAACATTTCTCACGTCCGTTCACGGCGATGACTCGCTTCGATCGACGCGGACGTTCGCGACGCGAGAACGATTAACCGTGAAATTTCATCTGCGGTGATCGCATAATTGGAAAAATATCCCCGGGGTGAACTGGATTCAACAATGCTGTGGGCGATCGACGATGGAAATTAATTTAATGGGCGAGTTAACTTGTCTGATGTACACTGCTATGCTTACCGATTGAGCTTAGACGCGGAATTCTTGTTATCTGGGAAAATAAATTTCCGGTTATATCTGTCCTTGTTTTTCGCACGTTGAATGTTTTTGTTAGAGCATCAATTTTCAGGTCTCTTTGAGCAGCTTAAGACCATATGAATATTTCAAAAGTCCAATTTATAAGTAATAATAAAATATAAGAACTAAGTAGCATGTCACAGAATAAAATTGGATGGATAAAATATTCAATCCCATTCTTGAGTTTATTATATCTTAGATTTAAAATATCATTTTTTTTTTTAATTATATACGATCACAACGTAATATTAATTTGTACTATTAGAATATTATACTAGTTACATTACTCACGTATCTCGAAACCTCGTAATAAGCAACCGAATTCTATTGCTGCCAGTATTCTTTGCTCACGTATACACGTTTGCACGTTCTTCCGTGGAATAAGGCCGATTTTACTCTCCACATGAGAATATTTGTACACAAAGCGTGACTCGTTTTCCAAGACCGATATTTCCCCGTATTCCCAAAGTTTATTCGTATGCAGTGTTTACGTATAATTATTTTAACATGCGCCGGTAGAATGAGTAACTAGTCAGAGACTGGTAATCATTTCCATGCTCGTTACACTATATGAACAATGTATGTATATTTGAGCAAGCATTCTATCGTTCGCTGTAATTAAAATACGACTGTGGAGGTAGAAGAGAGTTTTAACTCATTCACGAATAAGCAATTTTGGGAAATTCACACGGTTTATGAGTGAATTTTGTTTGATGTGCTGAATAGTATTTTATCGCTTATACATGTAGTTATATACGCGCAGTGCCGTAACGAGGGTGTGGCAATATAGGCGCAAATGGGTTTGGGGCGCAAAAAAAAAAGAATACCGAATTGGTTGAGAGTTGTACGTGGTTTTTAGTTTACTTAACCATTCTATTATACACTACATGAATTTTTCGTCACCTGACCGATTAGACACAGACACGTATAGTCACGCGTATATTATTTGATAAAATATTCAAAAAAAAAAAAAAAAGGCTTTCAAATATATACTTTCAAAATGTTAAAATTCATTTATTGCATGATATCTGTACTGAGAGATAAACATGTTTATAATGGCGGTCGCTATAACCATACGCACTGCTAACTCGTTACCTTTGTATGGTGGACGCAGAAATAGAAATCAAGAATTAATACCTTGATAATAATATTAATAATGATAATGACAATTGAAAGCATAATACATAATTGCGGCTGTACATTTGTACCTACGGGTCATTCCTCGCCAAATCTATTAACCTACTCTATTTGGATAAAATAACTGTTCATTAATGTAATTCATAAAAGAAATGTAACCTAAACTATAATCATGTTAGAGAAATACAAATATCTATGCAAAATAGAGTTTTAAGAATATTAATATTAGAATAACAATCTAAATTATAACTAAATTATTCTATAGTTTAAATTGTTTGATTAAAATACTTGAATAGGTTGATATATGAAAGAGTGTTCTTTTTCTTTTTTTGAAAAGATAGTAATATTTATGATGAATGGAATTAGTTATATTTATATGAAAGTCTCAACAAATATTTTTACATTCTTCGATTCTCTTAAGAATGCCCACATTTCTTTGAAGAGGTTATAAAAATATTTGTAGAGGCTTTCATAGTAATATGAAACGTTTATCAAAACTTGATTTTGGTGAGAATTTCAGCTTCTGAAGAAAGACTGGACTACTAACCAAGACGATACAGAATAAATCCAAATATATTTCTTTCGATAGCGCTGAAATATTAGATTTACATTTCGCTAATAATTTCGTATCTTAAGCAACAGAAGATAGCATTGTTTAATTTGATTATGAATATTTAATCGTAATTGTAACACAACACACAATATCTAAATTAATTCAAGAACTGAACGTGTCAGTACCTCCGAAGATGTTAAAAATTACTTTTAGAAATATTATGGTAATTACCAATTTCCTCTCTTATAAAACTAAGCAATCTGTAACCTATTACCTTTCATTATATTTCATACTCGTGATAATACTTTGATGAATTTGTGAGAAGCTTTCGTTAAATTTTCAAGTATCAGAATTTCCGAATGGATTTCCCCAAACTGGAAAGCATTAAAAATTTAGAATGCCTACTTTGTACTAACGAGGCAAAATAGAATTCGCTATAGAGGGAATGTTATAATGAAGTTGCGACGACACTCGAGCTTGGTCTCTAGAATCCAAACTTAAAAATTAATGGAGTTTCTAAGCTGTTTATTTGCGAAGTTTCGTAGGATCGAATTCCGTATCCGCAGTGTTTTCCTCGAATTCATCATAAATTATTCCTGGTCTACTACTCTAGTGGATGATTACGAGAAAACCTAATAACCTCTCGAGTTTGAATGCCAAACAAGGTTCATGACGCATCATCCAGCGATATTTTCATTTAATATCCAAGCGATAAAATTGAGGAGACTTTAAATATTACTGATATAAACTGCTAGACAAAATTAGCGGAACACTTCTTTAAATCTTCATACTTATGAGAGTTTTTAAACGATTTCAGTGAAACTTCGAGAGGAGTGTAGTCTTCAAGTGTCTTTTGGGTGTGTGCAAAGTTGCATTGGCGAGAGTTGATGTGAAGGGGTTAATTCACCCCCTTAAAGAGGCGGGCGTCAAGAAACGTCAATTCTAAAGGTGCCAGAGGTGACGGAAGCGGTTGAAAAAATTAAAAAGAACTTGAGGACGACTCTTCTTGACGCCCTCTACAAAATACACCGCTTGAAATCCCTCTCGGACAAACCCACCCCCCACAACCCCCCACCCCCTCTAAAATCCACAATTTTTGGGCGATGTTCTCGATTTTGGACTCAATGCATTTTCTGGACTCCCTTGATCCAGAAAACGCCATCACCCACACCGTGCACCCCATAGGCACCCCTTGGGGGTGAAACGGGTCGCAAATTTTCAACCTCCTTTGTAAGGGAGCACTTACACACATCGGAAATTCACCATGTTTGGTCTCGATACGTTAAGGATCAATGCCGAAAAAGTCCCGTTTCGAAAACTGCTCCCGGAGCTGAAGGGGGTGGCCTCAGAGTTAGGGGTGGTCGGACGATTCCACGCCGAGTTACATGGTACAATGAGGGTAATATTTAATAATTATATATTTAAAAAGACAATTTTCTTCATCTGAGTATCTTACAATGATAGTAACTACCTATTAGATAGTAGAAATTCCACCCTTCAAATTGAATTTTGGGTAGAATCGAATCGGACAATTCCACGCTGAGCTATGACACCTTAAAGTTTCCTATTTTATAGACAATTATAAATGATTGACAGACGTAGTGACATACATATATATACATATAGCGTCCTTGCAAGGCCGTTCCAATTCCGAGAAATACTAGTAAACATAGTAGTATTTCCTGGTTGGAGAATCCCTCAAAGTTCTTTGAAAGAGAAACATTTATATCCAATTTTCCTGACGATCGATTTTGATGAAATTTGGTATACAGGGATTTTTGGTATCGCTGATTCCAAATCTGAACTTAGAATTCAGAAATTCAAAATGGCGGATACAACATGACGACACAAAATGCGAAAAATGATTGAATTTAGAAGAAACTTGGTATACAGGAGTTTTTGAGGTTGCTGATTCCAAATCTGAACTCAGAATTTAGAAATTCTAAATGATGGATCCAATTTAATGGGACAAAATTCGAAAAGTGACTATATCTTGATAAAACTTGGTATACAGGAGTATATTGAGTCCTATGGGTCGAAATTGACCCAGTTATGAATGAAGCCCAGACCTGAAACCAATAGAACGTGGGCTGACCACGTACGGGTGCAGGACCTCGCTCCGCTTCTGAATGCCGGCTCCGTCCGGATCACTTACTACTCTTTCAAATCTGCTCCGATTTGACACCGAAAGCGTGATTAAAAAAATCTGATTTTTTGGGGATCTGTTAATAAAGCACTCGCACGTCCGAATCCGTGAACGGCGTTGACGTGGGGTTACTCGTTGACCCTGCAGATGAGCCTGGAGTTGGGGGTGGGTTTTAAAAAAAAAACGACATTTTCGTATATTAATGCTATTCACGCGGGAAAAAGACATCAAAACTGTGTCACCCCAATGCTATGGACTGTAGGACATGTGCTCCACGCAACGCGACAACGTTCCAACCCTTACACTTGGGGGAGGACCACCCCTACCTCTGCCCCCTCCCTTCAACTCCGGGGGCAGTTTTCGAAACGGGACCCTTTTTTTTTTAAACCTCCTGCCCGCTAGACATATTCTGACAACAATACAAACGAAAAGCTTTCAAACACGAACGTCAAGAAGTCACGAACGCCAGATAAGTTCATCAGTTATTCACAACTTGGTATTCACTATTTATCGTCCACGTTCGTTTATTATGTGAGAACAGAACCTGTAGTTCGCTTGCCCTGACGTAGAACACAATTATTTGTGCGTTATGATGCCCGCGAGAAACATGGCGGAATAAATCTACCGTCGCGGCTGGGCAGCATAATTTCCTTGCGTTTCACGGTTCGGAAACGTTGTGTACACAATAACGTAGATAGTACAGCATACTTTATTTAATTCCCTTCAGCGACTCCTTCGGTAGCGGGCGCCAGATAGCTAAAGTCGTCGGAACACGCGATGACGTTGTTTACCGTAACCTACGCAGAAGCGAATGAAGATGTACGACGGAACGTTCTCGAAATCAAATTAATACGAGTCAGTGCATTCTCGAGTCGAGAACTGCTGTCTAGTGACCCTAGCCACGTCGCCATTTTCACGGTTCGTTCTTCTACAGACCATGGATAGCAGGAGCGGTCGTAAATACGATATACATGTTTAAGTTATGTGTTTTTGGAAAAGCAATAACTCCTTATTGGGGTCGTGAGAGCAAAGTAAAACATGGGAATACGTTAATTCGACGTTTCAGGTTACAACGCCTTCAAGATTCATTCAGGGTTTAATCCTTTTAGTGCCGAAAAACGATATATCGTTAATCACTAAATTTGAGAAAAGTGCCGACAACGATACATCGTTTGCGTGAGTTACCATGCTTTTGCGTTTGAAAATCATAAATTTTGACTTCTTAGATGTCTTTAATGCATCAGAATTTGTTTACATTTTTGTTGTTGACGTTACATTTTGCTAATTCCAAAACTAACAATTGTTAGTTTCAGCAAAGGAATATTACATTTTCTCTTATACAACCCCTAGCAACAAGGTTTTGATCAGATATACTAATATGAAATTAATTGAAACTATTCATGTCTTAAAATTATAATATATTATCATACATAATTAAAATTTATGGCCAACTTTTATTACTTTTATTATTTGAGCAACAACAACAAAACTTTTATTTATTATCAAAAAAAAAAGAGAAAAAAGTTTTCGATCGGATTTATCAATTTAAATTAAGGAAACTAATATGAATATTATTGTTTTGTTACGTTCCCTCTTTCATGTATGACTGCTTTAATATATTGTGGCATTGAAATTATAAGATTTTTACATTCCGTAGCTGAAATTTCTTCCCACGATGTTCTTATACCTAACCCAGACCCGACCCTAGAGAATTTCAGTTCGAGTCACGCGAAATTTCTTTCTGACGTCGAACACGTAATTCCACCGGTTAATTATTCTAACTAATAAATCACCGTGAAAAGAAGCGTTATTAATGAGAAGGAATGATGCAGCACGCGACCCGACGATAAAATCGTCGAACAATGTAGAAAATTTCTTGTCGGACGTGGCCCGAAGGCAACGAAGGAAGGAAAACTGTGTCACGGGGACTTATGGCTGGTCGATCTGGGTGATCGTTTATCCTCGCAGGTCAGTTCCCTTTAGGTCTGGCATGCAAGTGTCGCGTTGGGGCCGATCCCGTCACTGAGAGGCTTTGAAGGGTGGGTCTAGACAGTGGCAATTAGGCTTATCAAGTCTTACACGATACTCAAAGGTGCAATCTCGCTTTCATTTGAGAAAGTACGTTCTATGCCACTAGACCAAAGGTACTCAACCTCCGGAAATTTTAAACCTAGCATTCAATTTTTTATCTTTGTTGACAGTAAAATTTCCTTACCGTTCGATCGGTTCTGAAGTAACTTAATTTAGTGCAACTGCAATATTTGTTTCGTAATAATATTTAGTTTAATTTATTTTTCTATTTATAATTTGAATGTGTTTATAATACACAGCAATTTTAATTTGATGCTGCATTTTAAAAGAACGAGAATTGAAATAACGAAATTTATGGTTCCCATGGCAATGACTCTGTGTCACTCAAAGTCTGTGCCCTTTGCCGATCGGAATTCATCGATACCAGTTTTAACTAACATATATATATATATATGTTATGGATAAAAATATATAAGGTTCCCATAAAAAAATTAATTTGTTTCTTAAATGTCCCTCACTACGTCACTTACAAATTAATTATTTTTTTTACACATAGAGTGATAATGTGCCAATATGTAAAATAGAGTATATAAATATATTTTGTAAAAAATAGTGATAAAGTGTAACAGACCTGCATGGTCCGCAACCTGTGTGAAATAAAATTAATCAATCAATTAGTTTAGTATGTTCTAATAGAGAGTGACACAAAGTGATAGCCCAACAAATGTTTCTGGTTATAAGCATATGGATATAGAGAACGGACCAAGGAAATGTAACGTACTCAAACTGTAATGTTTATTTTGGTTTTTAAAAATACGTATATTAGAATAATGGTTTAATACAAGTATACGACTTAGCGCGTCTCGACCACACCGCTCAAATTCACTGCCCAGAAAACAACTGGCCTTTCGGCTAAAACATCCCCTAGAGTCTAGGGCCTAGACCCTCGCATTCTTCCATCACGCAAACTTCCCGTTACGGGCCCGCTGGCCCGTGGGTTTTTCCCATCCCTCGCTTTTACTCGGAACGGCTCCGTGCGACTTTCCCGTTACTACAAAACTTTATCATCAGTACTGTTGTCCTGTATCAGTACAGGATAAATATATTTCTTTTTTTTTTAATAGAAATACATGTCTTTTTGGTATAGATTAAATCCTTTCGTAATTCTATGTACAAAAAGTATTAAGATAAAGTAAGGAAAACATAATTAGTTCACGAGATATTTTAACTAATCGTCTTTATTGAACAAGATGTTCCTGCATCAATGATGCTTAGTTAAAATCTAATCAGACCTTGAGATAAGAATATCGAATTCAAATATGAAGTTCTTTTGGAAAATACTCAACCATTTAGGCACAAAATTATGTCAAACAATGTATACTCATTAAATATTACCTACAGCAAAATTATGTAGAATTTTTAGAATATAATTTGAGGGCTGGACTTCAATAAACAACACTTCTTTTTATTAACGGATCTTTATTGTATATTTTGCAGAGCATCAATTCTCTAGATATATCTTAACAGATGAAAACCACGCCGTGAACACAGCGTCGCCAGCTTCCACACTGGCGCATAGACGCACCATTATTCAACAAAAATAAATAAAAAAGAAACTATGTATAGACCAGAATATTACTCTGAAATCTTCCTAAACACTTAATAATTCAATAAAGTGTGTAAAGAAAATCAAATTTGTACCCTCTGCCAGACATAAATGACAATTTGTCTTGAATTATAAAGTAATAATTGATACTTACGTCAGCGGAAATCTATTGGCAATACAGAAAACCTTATACTACGTCAGTGAATATTGTCAACTCATTCTAGGAAAAATATGTTGTTAGTAGACTGCGGAAGTTTATGCACGATAAATATGTAACATGCATATGCAAAATATGCATGAAAAATATGCACGAAAAATTTGAATAAAATATAATATAATAAGTTATTAGTTCAATGCATACTACGCTATTTCTCGGACTCGCGGACACATTCCTAGGGATTTATGTTGGTCACGAGGTCCGTCTTTCATTCATATGTATTAATCGATCAATTAGGAAACTTTGAACTATCGTCACTCAACGTGGAATCGTCGGATTCGATTCAAACAAAATTCAAATCGAAAAGCAAAATTTCTCTAATGTAACAAATAGTTACAAATAGTTATACAAATAGTTATATTATCAATGTTGGATATTATTAAACACTTGTTTTATTCGGTGTTATAATGAACGCAAAATATAATTATGGTTTAACAGTTAACACGCAATGTAGTGGTAGTTGACATCCTTAGTGTATCTTAAAATAAAATTCTATGAAATGTATATTGCTAAATAATAATATAGTAATTCTCAATTATTTAGTGATGCGATATTGAAATGCAGAAGATTATAACTGCCAAATCAATGAACTTTCATTTTTAAATATTTTAGGAATATCTTTTTTTAAAGTCAAATGCAGAGTTAGCTATGAAAAGAACGACTGTTTGAACATTTTTGTTAGCAATTCCATTCTACAGATGGCATCACCTGTCGGACAATAGCGTTGATGAAATCACTACTGCAATATTTTATTTATTGAAGAAATTTTTAATTGATACAACTATAGGTGTTTCTACCTCACTGTATGTTTCCTTGAAAATCATGCGAGTTTTTAACCGACTTCGAAAAGGAGGAGGTTACTCAATTCAACATGTATATTTTTTGTTTGACACATTTTCTCATACAAAGAAAATTACACGGATTATTGAAGTTGTCACTGTACATGATTCACAATACATATTAGGTCGAGTCATAAGTAACTTCCGATGCAGCTAAATAGAATCTCATATAATCATTTCTACCCATTATGAGTTACCATGACAACAAGTTTTTGTTTTCACTATATGGACGAAGCTTCTGTTAGTCTTTTGTCAACTGTTTTGTGTGATACACGTTACGTTAAACTGGTTTTTTCACCTCTGAAATGGATAGTCAAAAAGCACATATTCGGCATGTAATGCTTTGTAAATTTAAACAAGGCAATAGTGCTAAGGCGACAGCTGACAAAATATGCAGTGTATATGGTGAAGGACTAATAACTGATCGGGCAGTTAGAAATTGGTTTATAAAATTCCGTTCTAGAGATACGACCTTAAAAGACGAACCGAGGGCGGGACGTCCTTTCGACTTTGACGACAACCTTTTAAAGGCAATATTGGTGCAAAATCCACGTCAATCAACAAGAGGTATAGCAGGAAGGTTGAATACGTCACAATCAACTGTTAACCGCCACCTGGAGAAATTAGGGGAAGTTAGCAAGTTAAGAGTATGGGTACCTCACAATCTCAGTGAACGGAATAAAGAAGACCGCATGTCAATCGCCACAAGTCTGCTCTCACGGGTAAAAAATTAACCCTTTTTAAACAGGATTGTAACAGGCGATGAGAAATGGGTTACCTATGACAATATAGTCCGCAAAAGACAGTGGCTTAATAAGGATCAACCACCCCTACCAGATCCGAAAGCAAACATCCATGGCAAAAAGATCTTCTTGTGTGTATGGTGGGATTGTCAAAGGAATAATTCACCACGAATTGTTAAAGTCAAATTTAACGATTATTGCGGATAGATACGTTCAGCAGTTGCAAAGAGTGCTAGAGAAACTCCAAGAAAAGCGTCCCGCACTCATCAATCGCAGAAACGTAATTCTTTTACACGACAATGCGCGACCACATACAGCAAAGGTGACTCAAGAAAAGATTCTTGAGCTTGGATGGTCTGTTTTACCACATCCACCTTACTCCCCGGATCTTGCCCCGACAGGCTACCACCTTTTCTGTTCCTTACGAAACTTTTTGAATGGAAAAACCTTCAATTCTGAAGAGCAAGCCAGGCAGGCTGTCGAAAACTTTTTCCAGTCCAAACCAACCACATTTTACAAGGATGGAATTGATAAACTCCCAGGAAGATGGGAGAAGGTTATAGATAATAGTGGTGAATACATAATAAATTAATATAATATTGTTATTTAAAGAGAGCAAAATAAATGTCTGATAAAAAAACGGAAGTTACTTATGACTCAACCTAATATATTCATTTAATTTATTTTTAAATTTCTATTAAATTAGTTAAAGTATTTCTTCTTTCTATGTAATTCACAATCTTTTTTCGTTTGCAGTATTCGGAAACAATCGCAACAGATGTTGAAAACTTTACACATTAATAAGTTTACACTAGAGATACAAAACTGACGTCTTACGTTTTAACAGATTACACTAAAACTTAATAATTTCAAAAGTTACCATTTCACTTAAACTTCTGTGATCCGACAAATGTGATATCCGAAAAGCACGAGATATAGAATACTTCCTTACTTTCCCCTGACATAAGTATTAAACATTCTTGTGTCCTCCAACAGGATTTCTCGTAATTTACTCGTCACTCGAAAACTTGCCGCAGCCTATAGCGAGTGGTTCTTCGCGTTTTACGCTCGACGAGCGGAAGGAAATGTTTTCTGGCTGAATTCCTTCGTATCCCTCCTGCTGAGAAAGTGGATTCAGCGGGAACCGGGGTTGCGGAGCGGGAGAAATATTTCTTGTGGAAGTTTCGATTTACCTGACAGGTCGGAAGAACGATCGCGCGAATTTCTGATTCGTCGAGCACCGCCGCGGAAAGTTGCTCGCTCTCCATGCACAACCACGTAAATCAACGCGGATGCGCTGCACTAAATTCGAACTGGGAACTTGGACATTACCCGATACGCTGAATTAATCGTCAGCTTTCTCTGAGCGCGCGACGACGATAAGCGATCGGTAATTAAACGTCGATGCATGTGACGTGAGTTACTCGTTCGAAAAGAATAGAAGTAGCGTATTGTAAGAAAGGTTGGCATATGTTTAGCAATCTATAAATGGGGGACGAGAAGTAACTCCGGCCATTGCAAAAAAGTAAACTTCCCTGATATTTTATCATATTTATTTTAACGTATCTGGAAGCATTGGCTATATTAAACACGCGCGGTTATTTGAGCGTAATTGCCTGATGCGTTCTAAATAATGATATATATTATTAGAAAATATGTAAGAAATGATCAATTTTACCTTATTTATATAGTGAAAATCTTTAAAATTGTGTTTTCTTTGTGCTTGGACAAACGTTAATCTACTTGGGATAAATGATTATGTTTATGTCAATCATGAAGTCAGGTAGCCCCGGTCACTATTTTGGCGGGTAGCCTCAGCAAGTACTTTTTTGGATAGTACCGGTCTTTTGTCTCAAATCTAGACTCCTCTTAAATATCCAGCTATGAAACCTTATCCCTAATTGTTATTGTGAAGGTTATCATTGAATTGCACTTCGAAAATAGACGGGAAATGATTCGCAAATCGTCCCAATAGTATGCTAAGCCGGCCGGTCCATTGAAATTACACTTTTTCTCATCGGATAGATGATCTAAATAGAGAAACACTATTTATTAATCATATCAATACTATAAATTATTAACTATGACCTCATTGAAAGACTTCATTGGCTTTCATTGACAGGCGCATTGACTCGTGCCGTTATCAGGAGCTCTTGGGCAATCGTAATCTGCCTTATGTGGGACGGTTCCGATCGGAAAATTTTACATTTATGCAAAATAACGCATCAGTTCACGTTTCGCAGTGTACAAGGCATTGGCTTCAACAAAATATGGCGGCAACTGTGGACTTGCTAACAAGATTTCCAAACATTAAACTCATCGAAACTCTTTAGAGAATTCTTGTATGCGACGTGTACAATAATAACGCCACTACGACAACGTTACCCAACCGAAAACGACCATTCAATAGGTGTGGAATCGAATCACCACGTATCAGCTCATGAACATCGTTCAATCGATGCTGAAGCAAATGAATCTTCTCATTAGAAGCAACAAAAAGCCTAGAAAATATTAAACTTTTAATTCTTTTGTTACAGCCGTGCGATGCATGTATAGCGGTGGTCGCCATGTCGCTGGCTCCCTCTACAATTTAATTATGTACGTTTATTATAGCAGAGAGAACCACGCTCTGAGTTCATCTATGTTTCTTTACAATTATATTACATTCAATTAAACCTGTGTCACTTAATTCCACTCGCGCCTCGATTCCTGTCATCATCTTTTTCTTTTCTTTTTTTTTTAAATAAAATGAGTTTTTTCTAAGTGGAGCTATCATTTCTTTTTGGTTGAAAACCTGCTAATTTTACTATTGTACATACATGTATTACTCTGTTCCGTTGAATGAATACTTTTAATCGTAATTTTTATAGAAACATTTACTTTTAATAAGACAATAATAAATTTGGATTCTCTAAAAACATTGATTCCCGAGTTGTAGTTAAATGTTTGAAATGCTAACATCTTTTTTACGCACCATATTATGCAATATGCAAAGAAATGAATCAAACCAATACATAAATTAATACTTATTTATTGTAAGCTATAAACGCAAGTGTAGGTTTAAGTGTACAGGAGTAAGGAAAAAGACAATTTTACTATCATACACACATAGCTTTTGCATAGTTTTTGCTTTCTTGACCGGAGGGTGCCGCTGGTGTGGCCCCCGAGGTCATCATACACACATACATGCATCCATGATAAAAAGTAATAAATACATAGGATTATGTAAATTTAATATTTCATGTAAAACTTCATGGTCGAAATGAAATATCAGTAATTCAAATGAGGTAACCAGTTCACCGATTTGGATTATATGATTTATTTTTCAATTTTCGTAAACATATTAGTGTTACAATTAATAAAAAAAATTACTTCTTCATTTATTTGCTTAAGAAATATTCAAAGTATTTGTTGGAAACAATACAATCCATGAAAGTATAAAATGTCGTCGACTGTAAGTATTTCTCCCGTATGTTCGACGGGTCGAATATATTTATAATATAATTTCTGATGAAGGATATTGCACCTCCCGATAGTGGGACAGATTTATTTCAGATCGATCGTTTTAAAGTGAAGCTTTGTGCAAGAGACAGTTCTATTGTGCGCACAAATTGGAAACGGGAAGTCGTCTAGAAGCGGATCTAATTAACTGAATTAATATTTTGCGATTCAGATTTATTTTAAATCTCCATAAAATTGCTCGCCGAGGATTCAGAAATTCATCTATACCCAGTTAATAACTATATGCATTCATAATATGAAATACTAATCAAAGTGAATGCCTCAATAATATATCACCTGTATGGTCCACATGGTATTATTTCCATTTTTTAAATTAAACATTCAAACATACTGAGGAGTAACAAGTAAAGAAAATTGATCGATGCAGGAATCAATCAACAATAATTCAAAAAATAATATAATATGCACTTTTTAAATTATATATTGTATTTTTTCCTTTCTTTGCATTGCAATAATTGAGACAATCTTTTCACTTTCTGCTGTGCATAGTTTACTCGAAAAGTAATTTAATTTACGACTTATCCACGTTCCTTTCCAAACTTCTATTAACATACAAAAAATTAATGGAAAGTACCATACAATATAAAAGAGAATTTTGTAACTTCTACAATAATACAAACAAAATTTTTAAATATACCATGTTATCAATATTAACAATGTAAATTAAAATTGTCTTTAACTAAAGTCAACTCAAGTTAGAGCAATGATTGCAAATCTTGGTATCTAAAACAAACTCAGTCACTTAAAGAGGTACTCTTTCAGTTTGGATCAAAAATAGATATTTTTATATACTTCTCTTGCTCGAGGTCTTTAAAATATTTCTATCAAGTTACATTTAAACAAATTATAAATTGTCAAAATTATAACAGTTTATATCACGGATCGTCCTGTTAGGCTAATTGAACATGAAACTTCAAACACATTACTCTCGAAACTTTGTTTTCTAAATATGTTAATCCGATATCTCAAAAACCGCATTGTCGAGAGTGTTAAAACTTTGCAAACATTATTGTATATGTATGAAAATTTTGAACTCGATCGAAAATGCGGTTGGCCCGAAAAAGTTAATACTTTGTAAGATATCAAAAAATTCTAATTCACGACATAGCCAGAAGTGGTAAAATACATTGCTGTTAACTACGATATTCTTGGTATCCTGAAACTTATTACTTTTTCAGACAGTTAAAGACACAAATCTTGTGAAAAAATCGAACATTTAAGTTTAAATTGCCGCCATTTTATCAAGTTTCTTCTAATCCGTTTTTATTTCATTAACGCTATAAGTATATTCATAGGTAATAGAAGAAAAAAAATATATATGCCCAATTGAATAACCTCCTCCTTTTCGAAGTCGCTTAAAAATCAGTTTTCATTGGTTCGAAGCATTAGGGAGGCCTCAATCGCGTCTAACATAGTTGGCGTATTCCATTATACGTGACGTGACGTGGAATATTGTTCATAACTCCGAAACAAACCAAGTAGAACAGTTGTACATTTAATTGAATTTGTATATGCATATACAAACAAGTATGCGAAATTTCAAAAATTTATGTGAAATACTGTAGGTGCAAAAAGTTCATAAAATATGCCTCAAAACTGATAAAAAAAAAACTAGTACTTCGTTAAAAGAAAACGATGCAGAACATAATACTAGAAGAAAAAAACAGAAAGACCTACGGACCACCCTATTACTCCTCGTGTTCCGTCTAATAGGAGGAAGAGGCAACGCTCTGATGCGTCTGGTGTTCTTTCTGCGGAGGATATTAACAAGCAACCCCGCTCTGTTATAAATAATTCTAATAACGCGTCTCGGGTGAAAATTGCCGGCTGGTCTCGAGTTTCCACGAATCTTCGAGGTAGCACGTAATTTCTCAAGCCGAACGTTCCCGGTTGCTCTCCGTTTACACGTAGGTACGTGATCCGCGTGCGTTCGTATGCATTACGACGACGCATATTACATGGGACGCAGGGGCGTGTTCAGAGCGCGACTTCGTCTAGCACGGGGAAACGAACCATCTTTCTGATGGATAGCGCGGTTGGTTTACGGGGCCAGAAAGCTCGGATTATATCCGCAGGCTCTGGCGCGAATGGGAGACGCGATTCGACAAGCGACGCGATAAAAGCCGTTTTGAAGGATGCAAATATTTGACGCCGTATCGGACTGCTGTTGGAAAAAGGGGAAACTAAGCGTTCGATAAACGCGCCGCAGGGGGAAAACGCGCGATCATTATGGGTACCTCTGTCGCGAATGAGAATCATGTTTCTTCTTATGAAAACATTTTTTTTTAGCTGGAATCGTTTTTCGATGTGGAGAAATTCCGTGGAGATATGGTTCTCGCGTTAACCCTTTTGGGGGAGGATTAATCCGTATTTGCGTTTGACGAAAGCTATTGGGGTAGCATACGGTTTGCGGGCATGGAAATATCATCACTATTTGGAGATATAGTTTGGGAAGATGTGATTATATTGCAGATGTGATAGCTATACGAAATTGTTTCGTTGTAGTAGATTATGATATTTTTTACTGTATATCATAATCTTTAATGCTTGATAACATGCAAACGTTAGTGTTTTTCTCTCAGGAAAAAAGAAAACTTCTGTTAAGAAGTTTTATTTCACATAATAAATATTTGTAGAATGTCAATGTTTTTATACATAATGTATAAATATGTTAAACTAATAAGAAAATCTTTGTTTATTTTTAATAAGTTTACCCATTGATATACCCACGTGAAATTTGTCCTTTTTTTCTATGGTTCAAATGATAACTTGACGTTGAATCATTCTAAAACATAAAACAGATAATGATTACCTTTCAGGAATTATTCTAGTGTGAAACGCGTTTTTTTCTCAAGTTTGGAATTTATTTGAACCAAAATAGTACCATGCTTTGCAGCAAAAATTGGAACACATGTTTATTCGTATCTCATTTAGGTACATTTACAATTTTTTTCATGGAAAAGAAATTAAGATTTTGACGGTTCTCACTTGTGTACGCTATCGAACCGTGTAACATCATGTTAACAACATCGTGAGACCGGTTTTTAACGATTTGAATTTTCAGTAAAACATAATAAAAGTCTTAAGACAATTTATCGTATAGTTTCTTTACGAAGAATTCCTAAAAGTACCTTTCTTTACGGAACCGTTACAGTGTTGTACTCTCTTAAGTCTATCAACATCCACAGTTTACTGATAAAACCCTGCACAAACATCAGGGAATATACCTTTAGGTGTCCAAGAAACAACAGTATATTCGTGAGACATTCACTTTCCAAGTGGGGCACAAAACTTGTACTCGAGGTATCAAATGAAATTCACGTTCGGGGACCGCCGGAGTGCGCTTAAGTGTTTCCTGACGAACGAGTGTTTTATCGCTTACGAGCACGTAAACTAAAGTGGATGTAAATGAAACAGCCGCTCGAGGACCATAAAGAAAAAAACAACATTTATCATTCACGCGAGCGTATTGTAAAGGCTGTTCCGCGCTCCATCCCGCGACGATAAGGGAGCGATATAACTACGATAAAAGCTCCGCGAAATGTCGAGGAATGTGGATTATGCGAACGATCCGCGGTTGGGTTATCGATAAACAATTGCTACCGACGCCGACGCGGAAGAACTGGAGCTTTTCGTAGTCGTCGCACGTATGGAACTTCTCGGATTGTCTTACTGCATGTGGCCAATGGTTCTTCCTTCTCAAACTCGCTGCACACACTTAAACTTTGTCGACTAATCAATGGCTCGCATATCATTTTCGACTCTTGAAACAATTTTACTGGCATGGAAAATATTTTACAATGAATCTTTATTTGATTAAAGCTTGTCCTCGTTGTTTTCTTTTGCATAATGACTTTTATTTATTTGGATTTAATTTACTGCTTTAATTACCGGGAGCCCATTTGTAATCTTTTCAATTTCAGAGTTTATGTTCTGGAACTTTTGAATTGTATTGTTGGTTAGCCTAGATTGATATATATATCATATCCTCTGAAAAGACAACTGCTCAGAAAATCACCCTTTTTTTTTTAATTACTCAATTACTGTAATCATTTAGAAAGTCCATAAATTGTTGCACATCCGAACAGCATGAATTCAGTTGCCAATAAATAGTTATAAACTATAAAAAATTTATAAATTTTTGCAAATGTAATCATCGCGAAAACCTGTCCGGCAGTAAATTGTAGGGGGTTACATCGATTTTATTGATTTCAGGCCAAACATACGTGAAATAGTGCTCTTTTTGCGGTAAAAAGTAAAACGAGACCAAATATTTTTTTACGGGACCAAATGGTAGTAATGCTTTACCAGATGCAAGAAGTTTCAATCCGATTGGTCCATCCGTCCCAGACTAAGAAACAGTACAAAATTTCTCGGTTTTTAGGAAAAAGAAACGCGTAAAAAATGACAAATTGCAAAATGTTTTGATAACGCGACCACCGGGGACACATACTCTACAAGATGCAACAGGTTTCATCTCGATTGGTCAGGTCATCTCGTTGTAATCGGGAAAGATAAATTTAAAAAAAAAAAAAGGAAAAAAAAATACACATGTCGAATTGAATTCCTTCTTTTCGAAGTTAGTTAAAAACATATTTTTTTCAAAATATTTATCACCTATTGTACCATACAACTTTATTGTAATTAAGGAATCCTAGAAAGACTCGTGACGAAATAAAGGTAAATCTAAAAAATGAAAATTTATTAGCTCGTTTATCAAACACGTTACAATGATACTGGAACAATGGCACAGAGGTAAATCACTTGTTTAATCAAATATGCGCGTTTGGTTAGTTGTGGCTCGATGTCATCGAAAACGATACAGAATTCATATTTATCGCGATTAAATAGCACCACGTAATGCAACACCTAGGAGACCGGCTTTCAATTAAAATGCAGGAAAGCTGGTCCCGCCGCGACGGCATCGTGATTTAATTAAAGCGTTCGAGTAATATGATGACTTTAAGGCCCGATTCAGGCGAACAAAGGCCATATTTACTGGGATGAGAGGGAGCGTCACAGGTTTCAGTCAACCAGGAATTCTGAAAATTGAATCGTGATCATTTTAATAATCGCCGCTATCGCGATGGCAGATAATCGCGGTAGATTACGAACAGACAATCGGTACGTGGGGGAAGTACTGAACCTACGATAATTCCATTAAGATTTCCATGAACGCGTAGATGTCCGTACCATCTGCTGACGTGTTCCCCGTACTTCCAACGAGTTGCATGTTTTCGCGTAACGAACTCCATACAGGTTGAGTAGCTTTACTTGATCAACATGGAATAGAAAATGTTCAATTGTAGTATCAAGTGCTGTTTGCGAGCTGATTAGCATTGAGGTTGTCCATTTCTACTCTTCTCGGCTTTATGGGATTTCCAAGTATCATCAATGAAAAGTATTTTAAATACGTACTTCTTAAATTACTATTCGGATGCTACGAGCCGGAGGAGGTGACTGCGTAGCCGGGGCTTTTCTATTGGAATATGGTTTTGTTAATGGCTTTACCAATGTTGTTAGATAACACTGGGTGCCTTGAGGAAGTAGACGCGGAGACGAACCTACGTATGGCTAACGTAGGGAGCTCCAGGAGGTTGGTTATCGAGGACAAACCGACGTATAGCTAACGTAGGGAGCCTCAGGAAGGTAGAGACGCGAGGACGAACTTACGTATGGCTAACGCAAGTAGCCTCAGAAAGGTGATATGCGGACGAACCCACGTATGGCTAACGTGGGTAGCCGCAGGAAATGTTAGTATTATTCCTTGTAACAGTTTTTGATGTACCTCGAGCGGCAAAGGTACAGCTTAGTGGCTACTCGACTGGGTATTATAATTGAACAACACTAATTAAAAATGATTATACGTATATTCTGATATGCATTGGGACTTATAATTGTTATAAGAGTAATTGTCGCGGCGTACTAATGGTAATCTAAATTGTTACAAATATGAACTGAGTTAAAAGTACAGTTTCAATTCCGCGAAGCAAGAATCTAATCCTTGTCGGTTTTCACGAACGCGAGCAAACGGGGGACGACTACAACGATAAAATAATGGCAACGGGTCGCACAGATTACTCTGACGTAACGTGATCACGCGTTATAAGACGCGTGATATGAAAATCTAACATAATAGGGTCGCACAGATTATTCTGACATGACGTGACGTGACGTGGGAACACGTCACGTCAGGCACCGTGGGCTGACGTCATGCTACGTGGGCCCACATCAGACATGAGAAGCTGTCAGAAATAATGAATCCCTCGATAATTCTGAGTTTATGGCACTTCGGTTATTGAGGTCGAAACGGGTATTAGAGATTCTAAAAACCATTCAACGCTAAAGACTCGAAATACCTTAAATCTCAAAAATAACCTTTTCTCGACCGCAGGCCAAACGTACCAACAAAATTTCAATGTTATGTTCCTTGCGACGGAGCACTCTTTTTTTTGCAATGTTAAAGAGGTACCAGACGTGTAGTTGTCCAGTTTGTCAACAACCAACCTAGCCGTGCGAGATTTAATAACCTTTAACGTTTAATAACGATATTAAACATTTTTTTACAGTACAAATAAAGATCGTACATAAAAATAATAATAATACTGACGTGGGAACACGTCACGTCATGTCACGTCACGTCACGTCACGTCACGTCACGTCACGTCATGTCGGAATAATCTGTGCGACCCTTAACATAGGGTTTTGCATGGCGACGTTCACATTAATCTGACGTGACGTGGGCTGACGCCATCTGACGCCATCTGACGCGACACGCGTGTTCCCACGTAGACCCACCGCATAAGACGCGTGGTTAAAATCTAACATAGGGTTTTGCATGGCGACGTTCATATTACTCTGACGTGACGTGGGCTGATGCTATCTGACGAAATGTACGTTCTGACGCGTCAGGAGCACATCAAAACTACTACATTTTTCGTGAGCGTTGGAAAGCGTTAGAAGACTCGGGTGTTTTCTAGGAACCTGTTTTCCATTTTTAAGAGATAAACTAATTTAAAAAACAAAAACTACACTAAAAAGTGTAAAATAATTTTTAGTTAATTTATATAAATTTGTATGACCAGTAATTTATATGAGCAGCTCTAGATATAATTGTTTATAAAAGTATGAAAAAATGCAGTGAAAAGTATAAAATAATTTCTATTTAAACTGCATCCTTGTCAGCTTTTCATGGATTTGATTAGATATAAAATGCAGCATATTAAATACAAAAACATAATATTTCTTGTACTTGAAATGATTAAACATATTGAAATAATAAATAAAATTATTAAATCTGATCTTAAGTAATTTTAATAAGAAAAATTATTATTATTGTTATTATTGTTATGTACGATCTTTATTTGTACTGTAAAAAAATGTTTAATATCGTTATTAAACGCTAAACGTTATTAAATCTCGCACGGCTAGGTTGGTTGTTGACAAACTGGACAACTACACGTATGAAGTAGTTAACATCGCCTACCGCGATACCTCTTCGACATTGCAAAAAAAAAGACTGTTCCGTCGCAAGGAACATAACATTGAAATTTTGTTGGTACGTTTGGCCTGCGGTCGAGAAAAGGTTATTTTTGAGACTTAAGGTATTTCGAGTCTTTAGCGTTGAATGGTTTTTAGAATCTCTAATACTCGTTTCGACCTCAATAACCGAAGTGCCATGAACTCAGAATTATCGAAGGATTCATTATTTCTGACAACTTCTCATGTCTGACGTGGGCCCACGTAGCATGACGTCAGCCCACGGTGCCTAACGTGACGTGGGAACACGTCACGTCACGTCACGTCACGTCACGTCACGTCAGAATAATCTGTGCAACGTATAACAGTAGACTACGTACTGTATGGTTTAAGATTTTGCTCGAAGGGGACTTGAACCCGATCTCACTAAGTTTCCTCGTGTAGAAATATTGTAAGAGCACGCATAGACGTGTACAAAACCCTTTCTAGACTTTGACTAGACCCGATATGCCTTCGTCGTCACCCTTTTTATACCCAAAAATCATAGGCCAAGGGGTGGCGGGGAAGTACATTGCATGATTCCGAGGAACTACACCCTACCTTCGTGTTGGTCTCGAATTCCTATGCTTACGTGAAGAATACTGGGTGCGCACATCCGACTCCAAATAAGGAAATTTAAAATGGGAACGTAACACGGAACATAAAATTATTACGGAATCTTAGGTTTGTAGAGTCTATAGATACTATGAATTCAGCCATCCTATACAGTATAATGACTATGTCACGAATTGGTGCACCATTCTTGACAGATGTAATCTAATTTATAATAAAATAGTTGCGAGTTTTACTACTTTTACATGTACGTTACCTGTAAAATTAATTTTTTGTCCAACATCACGTTCCCCTCTTTGAGATACATTTTATAAAATACTTCATATACAAATACAACTGGTTTATAGAGTAGCCTGAAGAGGGCTCCATAAAAATGATCTAATTGCATATCTTATAATAGTAACCAATCATAACAGTAATATGACAAGACTTTCAAGTAACCCCTACAGGAACTGTGCTAATTAACATACAAAATACATTGCCATTTTCTGAAGCGATCCAAACATTAATAGTTTTGTAAGGCACAAATTTTAAAATTCACTTTGACACTTAAACGTGAAATCAATTATAGTGGAATGGTTTCCTAGTTTCCTCAGAAGGATGTAAAATTCCAAAATAGCCACGTTTAATGTTCATTTTTAAAGTGGCTCTAGAAAAATGAAGTTAGACTAAAGGATTTCTTCGACATTTCTTCTCCAGAATCATTGAAATCATGCCATAAACAGTTTTCGTAAGATATAGACAAGGAAGATATTTAGGCAACCCACTTCAGCTGGGACATCCTATATAAAGGGAAGAAAAATTGTGCAAGAAGAGTTACTGTAGCATGGTAGAATTTAGGAAAGAGAATGTGTTCATATCCCTTCATGCGAACAAAGCAAAATCCGTCCATTGAAAATGGGACAGAATCATACTTCATAGATTTTTCGCTTCTTTGATACGTACAACATTTTTTATGTTTATTTTAATAATTATTATCATTGATAATAACCACAGTGAAAGTACCCTTTTTCCACAGTTGACACAATAATTTAACATTAGATCATCCACAAGCAAAAAATTGAACAGATTATTAAAATATAGTTTTGTCGCTTTCATCAGAACTGGAACCAGACATTAGTTTCTTTTTACCTTGATTATTTCAAAATATAGTTAAATATTAATAATTGATTATAAGTCTAGTTCGGACGATACCTACAAAATTAGATTTTAATAATCTATTTAATTTTTTGCTTTCGGATGAACAAATGTCAGGTTATCGTGTCAAACTTTGAGAAAAAAGAACAATGTTCACGTGGCTTAATGAAACAAATTATTGAAAAATAAACAAAAAAAAGTTTTGTTTATTAGGCTAGCACATCTACTATTATATATAAAAACATTGATACTTCACAATTATTTGACATGTGGATAGAAATTCTCAAAAAAAAATCTTTTTTCTTTCATATATACATATGATAATGGCTCCTACAATGCCAAAAGAGAATTTAATTTTCGACGAACATGTAAAGTAAACATTACCTCTATCCTCCCCAATGAAACGAAACTTACTTATTTAAACCACACTTTCGAGGGCTCTTAAACTTTGTAATTAATATATTTGTGAATATATAGTATGTCAAGCGCCACCTCTCGGTGCTTTGCAGTATTCCTGAAAGTGGCATTCAAACGCGAAAAGTGAAGAATAAGTTTCAAGGTAGCCACGTTTGGTGTCAATTTTCGAAAAGGCTGACAGACCTGTACGCGCAATTAACCCGTCACTCCGAGCATCTCTATGGTCTAGGTGAGTTCTCAAACAGCACCGTCGGAAAAGCACACCGCAGAGTCATTTAATCGCCCGCTGGCGGAAACTCTGACTCAAAATGGAACGCACGACCCAGGCATAATTTAAGCTTCGGTTGCCCAGTCGCGGATCGACGGAATGCCGCGTGGAACTCGCAGCTCGAGTTCGAAATCCCCCTGGTGGATCTCTGTGCAAAAGTCCACGGCCTGGCGAGCCGACGTCGGACTACATTAGAGAGATATTAACATACATGAACCATGGCTCACGTGAGAGCGAGCCATTCGGCTGGCCAAGGGTTGCGAGAACGGTTTCGCATCGACGCACACACACAACCATCCACGGAATATGTCGTGGAGGCAAAACATATGTCTGGAAGGTAATAGAATTATGAAAAATATATACAAACATCTTGCTTGGACTTTTATGCTTTTTTCATTTTGTACCACAACTTACCTGAATTGTCCCTGTTACTTTGGGAAGTTCAATTAGTAGGTTCTCTCCAGGAAACGAATTGCTGCTATGAATATTAATTAGTGATGAATCATTTAACCATTTGAGTCCCAAGCAGCATGGTCGCACTGTTGAGATTTTATGTCGAGAGATCCCAGTACTCATTCGGAGAAAGCGCGGTTGCGCTGTTTGGGATTCTTCGACAGTGTTGTTTCAGAACCCTCTGGGACTCAAACGATTAATATTTAACTTCATTCGTAGATATATGTTTTATAATAGATATATTGTTACGTTCCGACGATAAATAATTGTTTTTATCTTAATTTTATCTTGATGCAGGAATATATTCGAGATGTATAATAGCATCCCTAAATCTTTCACGAAATATAATTTAATATTAAATTTTTCTGTTCCGATAAAAATAACGTAGCCGTTTAAGAAGTTACCAATAAGCGTTTAACGTGTGTGTGCGTTTTCCTTTGACCAGGACGTTCGACGGAGTGTCGTCATTGCTTTACTAAGTAATCCATTGAAATTTTCATAAAGAAAACCTAGTGGTGAGTTATTTTTCTTGTTCAGGGCACAAATGTACTGTCGTGATCATCTGGAATATACCGTCCGGCGATGTTAAATGCATACGTCATATTGAAAGTGTTTAGGATGAGATGTGGAATAAAATTGAAGCGTTAACGGATTCACTCGGATTGCATACAATGTGGAAAATTGTTAACAGTGCTAATAAAGATGATAATGCACACATTTCGGAAGTACAACCATATCTTTGAAACTAGATGCATAAAGGACAAAATAATTTATCAATCCAATTGTTACGGTTTTAATATATGCGTATATTTATTCTCAACAAAACGTTGCCTACAGACGGGTCGAGACAGACTGATTTAAAACAAAAGAATAGATATTTATAAAGTCAAGGGGCGGAAACACATACACATACTTCCATACCCAGGCACACACACATAATTAAGAAACGGATACATATACAGGGTGTCCCAAAAGTCGGGGAGGAGCCGGAAATGGGGGATAGCTGAGACGATTCTGAACAACAATTTCCTTTGCAAAAATGTCGGATGGGGCTTCGTTAAGGAGATATTAAGAGAAAACCCCGACCAATCAGAGCGCGCGTAGACCGTTCGAGCGGCCGCGGTAGCGAAGGCAACGCGCTAGGCGGCAGCGTCAATGTCCTTCGATGCACGTCGAGTCACTTGTTCGCGTACAAGCACGGCCGCCAGCGCGTAGCCTTCGCTACCGCGGCCGCTCCAACGGTCTACGCGCGCTCTGATTGGTCGGAGTTTTCTCTTAATATCTCCTTAACGAAGCCCCATCCGACATTTTTGCAAAGGAAATTGTTGTTCAGAATCGTCTCAGCTATCCCCCATTTCCGGCCCCTCCCCGACTTTTGGGACACCCTGTATATTCTCAACACCAATTAATTTCGATCATATTGTAATAATTGTTGTAAAAATTATAGCAAAAGCGTGGTTAATATTGCAGTAATTTTAAAAAGATTTCTACATACATACATGATTCAAATTAACCTGCTTGGAAGTTCTAGTGCTAAAATCACCTCAGTTGAGGAAATGCAAATTTGCTCGCTGTAGTTGTTACAAGTGAAGTAATTGGTGTACTCCTAAGAATGTACGCACTGTGGAAAAAGAATTTTTGTCATATAATAAGAGCACTTATTTACAATTTGGCCAAATAGCTACTCGTCCGATTAACATAGGTACTTTTGCATCGACGCATACTCGTAATCATCCATGAAATAGCGCGTACGTGCTGGTGTAAATTTAAGGGTGGAATCGACCCTGCAAGAAGCCAGCTTAATTAACAGATAACGGTCAGTGGGGATATTAGTTTATCCGCGGGCGAATCGGGTAACGTTGAATGTCCTGGCGATACGTTAGCCTTGTCAGAAGCGTAATACTCCCTTGTGACGTTGTTTAGAGTAGAGGAAGTTGAGACTGGACCTCGATGGTATATCCAGACTTGTTGGGGAGCTCTGATGAACGGATTTTGTCTTTCCTCTAGTGAACATTTAGACAGTATCGAGAGATAGTTCAAAAATTGTGTGCATTCATTTTGACTAGTGAAAATTATTCATTTTATTAAAAGCATAGCGGTAATAAAAAAACAACAACAATAAACAAAACTATTGAGATATCGTTTCTATTTTATTTTACCTATTTAAAAGGTTAAATATACAATAGAGATGAAATCTATAAGAATGTAAAATTCATATATGGCTATTCATGAATACCAAATTCATATAGGATTAATTTGGTTTTGCTAATAAACTTTTCGATTTACTTTTTGTTCAGTGTATGAAAACTGACAGAATTTCAATATTAACGGCTAATAACTACACTAGTAAAGTCCATAATAAGTCCGTAGCTAATAAAGTCCATAGAAACAAAAATGAATAATATATAATAATTACATGATATCACGAAAAGTTACTATTTAAATTTTTCATCAAAAGCAATTCTTTTTGAAATAGATATATATGTTTATATATATATATTATATTTATATTTATAGGAAAACAAAGAAATAAATGAATTATTTTTTTAAAGATTACTTTTCTGAATATTTGAAAAGAATTTATTTTTTCTCATCTAGAATTATTCGAAAGATTGATAATTGGAGAACTACATAGGACATATTTTTGTAAAATATTGCAGAAAAACGGGTTTCCCATAAGTTTGAAAATGTTAAATGTAGAATGTATGCATTAACTAACATTCTTTATTTTAGTAGGCACCATAGCCTATTAATAATAAAAAAATTTGTTGTTTTTTTTGTTCTTTAATTTACAAAGAAGAACATTAAAACTTCAAATTTCAAATTGCTTATTATTTATATGTTAGGTTACAATTACAAGAAACATTTTGTTTTCAAGTATGATTTTCTTTTTTTATGATTGAAAGTTATAAATAATAAATATTATTTTACTTTCATTCCTTTCAAATTTCTTTATTTATGTTTTACTAACGCATATCCTACACCTAACCTATATTACTTTGGGAGTTATCATGCATTTAAACTCTTAACAGTTATAAGCGGCGAATTAAAAAACGGATCTGACAAAGTAGGCGTTTAGACCAAAAAGGTTGAGAAATATTGCATCATGTCAACAAATAATCGTCTCAGTCTGTTATCACTAGACCGCGGATCTTTATGCAAAATAAAATCTTCGCGAACGTGTCTATAAAAAATGAACTTAAATAGGAATTAATTTTATTCTGAAAATATTATAACATTATATTATAATATTATAACATATTACTTTCAATCTTTTTTATATTGCTTGCATTTTGTAGTTTCTTGCACATTTAAATTTCCTATAAATGCATAAAGATCCGCAGTCTAGTAATTACAGATCGAGTCACCGAGCTGCTCGACGAATGAAAGTTGAGGGCCCAGTTTTGGAACTTTCGCTAATTTCGCAAGTACTTTCCTTCTCGATGGAACAAATCTCCGCACGCAGAAAACTTGAAAGTTGTGGCCCAATCGAGGAAGGCAATTCGTTTACTTAGAACTCAGCCCGCTGAGTCACCTTACGACTTTGTCGTCGTTATTCCAAATGCACCGCGGTATATCGCCTCTTAACTTTTCCGCTTTAAAGCATAGCATCGCCTCGCGCCAACACCAGCGTGCTCCTTCCTTAGTCCCTTTGCAAACTTCATTACAGACGCACCAACGCGAATGTATTTACAAGTTTAAGTGATCGCTGAGCCACGCGACAGACGCCACCTTTGATCTCGCTGACGCGCGATGGCATAAAGATAACACCGCGTCTTATGATCCAAGTTCACAAAATATTTTTAATTAATGAACTTCTACTTATTATGCTTACAGCAAATGAAATTTTCAATTTCGTTAAAAGCATTTGTGTAGGATCATCGGATCCTACACAAATGCATAAAGATTCGCAGTCTAGTAATTAGTAATCAATGATTTTAGGGGAAAAATGTTATAAAAACATTTTTTTCTAGCTTTATTCATTTTGAATTTTTTCAATGGCGCAGATCATGTAAAACGTATTATTCCATCTGCTACAAGAAGTAACATATAGAGGTGAATCTTTTCCTAATAAAAAAAGATAAACTTGAAAAAAATAATGTTGCAACACATATTTTCCTACTATGGCATGTTTACATATACACATATTTTTCTACTTTATGTCATAAATAATTTTCATATTACAAAAAGCAAAGAACGTATTTAGGTGATATTCTTCTACTACAGCATAGTAGTATCAAGAAAAATGAGCGAGTTCATATTCCTTCATACTAACGAATCAAATTAATGGTGGTATACAGTTTCTGTAGGTTTTTGGCAATGTTTAAAAATGTCTTAAATGCATGTTAATGAGAATTCAATTCTAGATTAATAAGCTAGGTAAATATTTCCTTTATTTTCTCTAATGGAAGGAACCTTATTTAAACCACGTTTTCGAACACTTCAGCCTCCTGAATTTTGTAATTAATATATTTATGAAATGATTGTTTAATTTAAAGAATTATTGTGTCGAATTAAAATGGTCTTACAGCCATGTGTTGGTAAGCATTGTGACGTTTTCGTCCCTGTTAACTTTTATTTTTGCCAAGTAGAAACTGTAGCCTCGTTCTACTTCCTATGCTAACGTCACAAATGCAAAATATTCTACAATCGTCGACCTCATTCTGTACACTCGCGACACTTCATGAGCACCTATGTAAAAAGCGAAAGGCTTCAGATGTCGTGACGGCGTTTCCGAGAGAACTGCAACGCACTCATTAAGGATTTTCGTTTGAAGCTGACGGCAAAGAAATTATGACGGTAAATGTTTCGAACGAGCGTCGAGCGATTAGTCGCCATCATTAGCGATTGTGTATTAAAAAATGTTTGCTTTTCCAACACTTCGGAGTTCTTAAACTTCTCTGTTTTGCTTTGTTTGTAGTTTCCAAAATTCTAATTATACATTTATCCTTATTTAATCCTTAACTTCATCAATATAATTATTATCGCAGTTTTTCACATTCAAAACAACTTAATAAATTTCTTTTCTGTTGCTTTAGACGATATCGTTCATCTTTTTAAATTTCAAATTACATAATAAACTTTAGGAAGAGAGTCGTGTAATTGAATTTTTAACAAAATATACGAATAATTTATACTAAGAATAATTTCATTTATATATATTCGTACGACTCATTTAGTCCTATTTTATACTCTTAATTTGAGTTGTTTCTGTTGTTTTGTCAACTTAATTCATTACTTCCCCTACAGAAATTGAATATTTCTGTGAATATCTAACAGCGTTAAATCATTTAATTTTCCTTCGCTAATAGTCTTTCTTGAGTACATTTAAGTCGTATCAGAGTAGGAAATTAATGTCCGCTCTCTGCAGTTGTTCCTGGCAAAGTAATTGCTGCATCCATAAAAATGTAGGAAAAACATTGTTCTCATATAATACAAATACTTCTTAAAAATGTTCTATAAAATGTAACTGTAACATAATTTAAAAAGATGTATAAAGAATATAACTCGAAAGGAGTCATGCAAGTGTTTATAATAAAATTTATACATATATCATTCAATCAAAAGTTAAAGAGAGAAAAGTTGTAATCTCCAATTCGTGCGTTCTACAGTTGTGTATATAATCATGAAATCAATTTATCAAATATTAAAATAATATTGAATGCGGTAGAACTGGTCCTAATCAATAAAATTAGATATAGGTACTACAAATGTATAAGGTTGTACATATTTACCTTTAACCTATTATTACTCTTATCTAAACGTGAGAACAAATTATATAATAGAAAAGCAAACGAGAATATATTCATATACAATAGGATAACAACATAAAAATTTAAATGTTAGTTATACAATATATTGAAAGATATTCAGAATGTAATATAATATTTAAAATATAAAAATCAAATCTTCTAAATAAAATAATGCTTATTTTTAAAGCTACTCAGTTTTCTTATAAAATCTCGAGAATATTCAACCACGATCACTAGCAGTCACCTAGTTTTACATTTACGAATGTACGTAAGCGCTTAAAGCAATTAGCGCGACTCACTGCGTACCCAACTAACCGAAAGGGGCAGTAGAAGGGACGAAGGGTCGTGCAGTCTTGGTTATTACTACAATGTCGAGAGAGTCGGGACGTCGAAAGACCCCAGACTGGAAGTCGAGGTGTAAGAAAGCGGGAGACGATGAAACGAACTCGACGCGAATGATTAACGATCCATTTCAAAGGATCCACCGGGTAACTAATTATTCTTCGCACACTTCCGTTCGCCTTTGATGTCAGAACTCCTGACAACCGTAAGTACAGGTCTCACAAGGGAAGTTTCTGAAGTGATACACTCCGATTTTGATCAAACTTGGTATAAATATTTATTAGACCTATTTAAGAAAACGGGTGTAATTCGTTCGTGCCCGAGCATGTGCTCTTGCTAATCATACGGATATAATCATATGGATATAGAAGGGGGTTGAAAAGTCGCGAGCTGATCCACCCCCTCAAGGGGTGGCTATGGGGTGCACGGCATGAGTGATGGCATTTTCTGGATCAGGGGAGTCCAGAGAATGCACCGAGTTCAAAATCGAGACTGTCGTCCAAAAATTATGGATTTTAGGGGGGGTGGGGGGTTGTGAGGGGTGTGTTTTGTTCGAGAGCGATTTCAAGGGGTGCAATTTGTAGGGGGCATCAAACAGAGTCGCTTCAAAGGTTTTTTTGATTTTTTTACCCCCTTCCGTCACCCCTGGACCCTTCTAAAGTGCCGTTTTTCTGCATTACCCCTTTAGAGGGGGTGTGTGTGTGTGTGTGTGTGTGAAGTAACCCTTTCTCATCAACCCTCGTCAATGTAACTTTGCACACACCCAGAGGACACTTCAAAACTAAACCTCACGAAGATCGGTTGAAAACTCTCTGAGTTATTACGTTTTGAATATAGTGTCCCATTTTTTTTGAGGGCCAGTGTAATTGAAACTAGCGTTGAAAATACATGTACTGTACCGTAACATACCGTTTCCTATACGTTATGACATCCGTTGTATAATCTGTGATAAATGCATTACAGCAATAATTCGACGATGATGGAACTTCGCAATCGACCGGAACAGCATTTTAAGGGAACGGCGGCGAGGAACAAAGTTGCCAAGTTTCGCATATGTAATCCATTGGGCAAGATCAGCTGATGCTTCAGGCGTAGCGGTCCGTAACTTGTAATAGCTGAATAACGAAATTAATGGCAGATTTACATAGTTGCATAACTGTCTATTGAAACGTTTGTCTTTCGGTTCTATGGCGTTAGCGTAACTGACCAAGCTTCGATATTAAACAACCAAGTTGATATTCCAGGATTTGCCGTTAATTTGTTGATACTATACTACATATGTAGATTCTAAACCATGGCTAAATGCTGCTAGTAATTAATAGAGGTGTTTAGCTTTTACGATTTTTTCAAAGAAATTTCAGACATAAATATGTAACTGTATGCAGGCTACTCAAGAATGAATTATAGTAAGGGATGATTCTACTTGTGAAAGTAAATCTAAAATGATGAACATAATTTTTTTGAGCTATCCTGCGTTCTCCTGATCAATTGTGTATACAGCAGTTTTTTCTTACATAATTAAAGATATAAGAAAATGTTTAAACAAACATTATATAGTAGGTTGAAATACAAATGATGATGATAATTATTTTACCTTGTAATGACTTCGAAGAGTCTTGTGAAGTTCACGTTTAAAGTTTTAATTTAAACTTTATATTTTTTTGTCGTATACTCTTGTAGTAGACATAAAAGCGTTTACACAATACTACATACACATGTATTTTACATAAACTATCGTTAATTAATTAACTCTCAAAGTTGTCGTTTCGTCTGGCTTACTGTTAGTCGATGTACACCGCATGAATGTTACTCGGGTAGATTAATTAGTCCTTCTCGACTGAAACAACAATCAAACTGAGACATATCGATACCGTTTTGATTATTTTTAAATTATCTTTAACTTTTCTTGTAAAATTTGGAATGGGGTAAAGTGTTAAATGATTGTAGGTACCGTGTCTGACCATACCTAATTATTTCTACTTATCGGAGGATGATTATTTTGTAGTCTCAAGCGATCTTCACTATTTATTTATGCTATTAATTTTTTGGTTTGTTTACATCTTCGAAACTTATGTTACAATTTACTGAATGACCATATAAAAAGTAATCAATTAAAGTTCTACTCATGTTTGAAGTCCAGTAATTTTCAGGTGCACAAGTTCTTCCAGTAAAAAATTTTATAGGCGAACACAAGCTGATATTTATATAATCACAATTTTTTGTACATAGTATTTTCCATAGTTTTTTAATCTAATAAATAACTAAATACAATTTACATACAAATTATGTTTACCATTTGGAACTTTGACGTTTTAATAATTCCAATAGGCTTTCGTTCGTTTCGTAAAAATTTATTTGAATAATGCCTAAACTGTAAAACAGGGTACATGAAATTATGTGGACTAATTGTGGAAGGATGTATTTCGATAATGTATGGGAGATATTTCAGTGGTAAATCGAGGACGCAAGGTATATTACAAAATTTCATGTAGATGTTTAGTTTCTTTTCGAAAGTGCCTTAATTTATGTTATGATACAGTACATCTATTTGTATCATCAGTTTTAGTTATAGCAACATTATTATTACTGTTGAAAGGAGGGTGTTAAGAAATGCTCATTTTTGGCATTGCCTGGAAATGAAAAATTCATGCAGGATCTTTTAGAGTGTCTCCTAAGAAACAAAAAATGTCCTTATCACTTTTCCGAGAAAATAATAGACCATTAGTCCACCAATAGTACCATTGACTATTATCATCACATTCATACTCTGAACGTATTTTTGACCACTTTTCCATCGTTTCTCGGGAAAGTGATACAGACATTTTTTGTTCTTTGGGAGACACTCTGAAAGATCCTGCATGAATTTTTCATTTCCAGGCAATGCCAAAAATGGGCATTTCTTAACACCCTCGTTTTAACCTGTATTATGAGAAAGAGCATGTTTTCATGATCATTCTTCCAGAGATATCAATTAACCACTATAGAGGAATTTCTATCTATGTAGAAAAATCACAGAGTACATAAAATAATATGTAATTCCTCGAGCAAATTCCAATAATTTGATCGTCCACTGTAACGCTCCAGAAGCGATGCGAAAGTGAAAAGTTAATCGAACCCAATGAACGAGAAACGAAAAATTTGATTCCTTCTTAGGTTGCTACTCGTCTATACACAACCTCGGTATCTTTTGATCCAGAGAGCGGAGTTCTTGTCTCCGCGGTGGAATTCGATTAAACTGCCTGCAGGGACGTTCGAGTTTCTTAGTCGAATTGGAAGATTCCACGAGCTTTCCACGACACTTCGTCGTTCAGAAAACTCGTGAAAAGCGTCCCCCAAGGTTCTTCTTGCCGTGCTATTGTCGGGGACCGCGGCCACTTCGGCTCATACCCCAGCAGCTTTTGCGAGGGCCAATTAGAAAAAACTTTGACCTGGGATACCCGTCCTGGGATTACTCTTATCCGGAAGCTTTGCTTCACGACACGATCGCGTTACCAGAACGTCGCATAAGGATTATAAAGTTCGCAGTGTGGACTTTGAAAGAACGCGACGCCTAGCAGACTTCATCGAATCGAGGGAGAAATTATGGTGGGAAGCCTGGAACATAAAACAGCACTCTGTTCCGGCTGTTTTCACGCGACAGTCTTTTCATTAAACTATTCGCGCGATCTCATTGTCGTTAGATTAAAAACTCTGGGAATTGCGAGTAGTAAGATTTTCCGTCACTTTAAACCATAAATTCGCCATAATGTAAACTAGTGACTGCCAAACGTTTTTAGGACGTTTCTTTAATTTAAAGGGAAAATTTCTGTGTCTGAGATTTATGGATAACACATTTTTTGTATGTCTATTTTAGTTCATTCTAATTTGAGTTGTTTTTAATGGTTCTCCCTGGTTTGATTTTGTACTCACTAAATACATATAAAGATTATGTCAAATCATGGTTATATCGTAGTCCTACATATTCTGTAGTAGTTTGCATATTTTGATCAAGTTTCATGTTGTTGATTCTAATTTTATGTTCTAAAATATCACATTGTGTATCTTTTTATATTTAATTGAAATTATTTTTTAGTTTTATAACTATTAAATAACTTTTTGTTACTGTATAAGTTTCTTATTTAAAATTTCATGAAACTCTTTACGACAATAAGGTTGTATTTGATTATAAATTTAACGTATAAAATTCTTTTGTTGAGGAATTTGAAAATGACCTAATGACTGACAAGTGTTACAGTGACTCAACGCTTGTATACTTTATAGTCCACTCTGTTGAATTAAACACTGATTATACAAAGTATCAGTGAAGTTTCAATACATTTCATTCAAGTAATTTTCGAGTAAAAATGCGCATATTTAAAAAATATATCTAGATAAAATTATGTGTATGAAAAACTTTCAAGTAAAATGGTCGACATTGTTTCGGTCAAAGATGAATAGCTAAATGTCATACAAGAGAATAAAGTTATTAAAAAAATGTTTCAACAAAAATTATTTATTATTATATTATTAATTTATTTCAACAATAATTATTTTATTGAGTAAATATTTTGTTGTTAGTAAAGTGATAAGGAAAATATAAAAAAAAACAAACATATTCATTTCTTGCACACGTATCAAAATAAATTTACGTATTTCCTTAGGTATACCTTAGGATTATGCAATAAAAAATGATACTACGAATATGTCTAATTTATGTCTAATTTCGTTTAAATTAGATTCTGAATCGCATTCAATATTTGTGGTTGTAAACTGTGACAAGAGAGGCTTTCATCTCAAATATTGTATATCATGATCTCATCACGATTTATGCAACCGAAATTGGAATACTGATCCACGCAGCAATCTAATCGCAGAAAAGCCTTTTAAGGCGCGATATCGCAAGGAAACCGACGCGGTGTTCTCGTGAGTTATCGAAACGCCAAAACTCTGCCGAGGAAGCTCGACTTTGTATGCGTGCGAAACTGCAGCGGTAGGGGACACGATGAAAGAAAAAGAAGGTTCACTGCCAGTAAAAATCCCGACGCTGCTGTATGAGCGCTGTCCGCGATGCGCATGGATAGCGGAACGGATAAAATATAGATATTCAGTCGAGGCATTGTATCCAGTGAATTCTCTCGCCCCCTTCCGCGCCACGATCCACCCCTATTCACTCGATATGCACGGGAAAACAAAAGCTGGGGTAATGATGCAGCCCCTGTGTTTCATTTTCCACCCGTGAAAAAAGGAAACCCGAGAAGCACGAACCTCGCGCGAAGACTTACTCCTGCGCCAAGAGTTTTGTTTCTCTTCTTTGGAAAATGTACTTTTCTCGGTTACACGATACAGTCTTTCAGGCTTTCTCCTGTGAAAGTACATTTCGTCGCCACGTGAACACTAATGGCGGAGGTTTAATTGAATTAAAGGGAGAACAAATCTACGACTTTAAAGTTTTATATTTATTTATGTACATTTTAACAACACTGTCCATGGACGTTTCCTAGAATAAATAACATAATATTTGTTTGTGCTTGTTTTGAAATTTGGACGTGTATTTGACGTAGTTTATTCAATCTTGGAAGCATTTTTGAGCCTCGTTTTTGGGTCCTCTTCTATTAACAAAAGTGTCTTAAATATTTTTATAAATATATAATGAAACAAAAACACATGATTGAATATTTGTTTGACAAGGAAAGAAAATTAAAATTTCCTTTAAACGTTGTAAACATAAACTATTAATGCCGAAGAAAATACGCTTATAATTATCAGTTGACAATGTTTCCCCGAGCATTTTATTTATAGACTTCAATGGTAAGAACAAAATATTTAATTCTGTACTATGAGTTAGTTCTTTCGATTCCTAATGAATTTAGAGAGAAATTATTCATATTTATTTCTGCTCACTGTGACCAATGAAAGCACTTGTTTAATAAATGGACAAATGCAGCACATATATTTGAAAAAAATTAGTTATCTTATTGTTTGACCTCAATTTATTCGACAGATGTTATACAATGAGAACTAACAATTATAGTAATGCACCCCATACCTAAGAATAAGGAGTCAAGCGACAACACAGAACGTAGAGAGTGGGATTGATCGTATAAGAAAACCGGTCGACTTTGAGTTCGAATCTCCGTGCCTTCTTTTTCGTAGAGACTCCTACACAATATATTAAATATTTGCATCTGTTGTATATAAAGATTTTAGAATATTCTTCTTCTATCATGTACTTATTTAGTTTTAAAAAATTTCAAAATGTCATTTTATAATGATAGTGGAACTGAATGTAGGCGTCTATTATAATAGTATTCAATTTTTTCCTATTTTTGAAGAGGGCTATAAGACATCATAGTCGAAGAATATAAAGATGAATAAAAGCCATGCATATTACTCCTAAGTCTGACTCCGAAAGAATTCCATTTCTAATCTAGGTTCTATAATGCTTTCTTTCCTTTTCAAGCTTCAATTTTTTCCGAGTATTGGAATTCGACCTGAAAAGACTATACTTAATGCCTGCAAACTAAAAGAGGACTATACTTAATGCCTGCAACACTGTAATTAAACCTATTTTATACTTTGCTTAATGCAACCAATAACTTCAAAATTCATTATGCAAACCTCGCCACAGCTGGCCGTATTCTCCACTGGAGGAAGAAGAAATTTTCCTTTACTCTCGATGATTGAATTCGCTGGATCACTCATCTGAGTGCAAATTTAATGAAACTGATCGGCCAAGTTCTGCCACGCATCTCTCGATATTTCCAACGATATTTCCGCGTCGAACGGCAAAGCGGATGTACCTCGCCAGGCCTGAAGTAACAATGCAGCCGAGCGATCTGAAATATTATTCCCGGTCGCAGGGTGGGAGGCGAAGGAGCAACTTTAATCCTTAGAACGACGCCGCTGTGTCCGCGCGGGAGAGCTTCGATTAATCATATAAGCAACTTTTGTCGTAGTTCTCGAACGGGATGGCGAGTTTCTGAAAGGTGAACGGCCTGGCCCGTGGCTGTGAAAACGGCTACGTTCGAAATTGTCACGGTGATAAATTGGCAACGGTATCGCGTATCTCCGTGCCGCGTCTCCTGCCATTCGTGCGCGATTTAGGGGGGACGTACACCTCGGAGATTGGGAAAATGACCTTTCTTTATTCATTTCTTGCGAGAAAATGGAGGACGTTATTTATTCGAGACTTTCTGTGTGCACCGGTATCTATATTGGGTGCGAAAATAATTTTGGATAATGGAAAAGGTATGAAAAATGACGCCCCTATAGTAATTTTTGTGCGCGCTGTTATTCAGTGTATACTAGTGTTTTCCTAGCACTAGTAGTGACTAGGATTTCTCCTACAGGTTTCTATTGGAACCCGTCGATCAGAGAAATTTTTCAAGTGGATATTAGCGTATGCAGTCGCTAACGAGCCATTTTTTTAAATTATTTTTTCTCGTGTTTGGTTTAAGTGCTAGAGTTACTAGGTAATTACTTATTACGAATACTTTATAATTGTTGTTTTCGTATTAATTGTTAAAGTATATAATTATCATCATTGTAATTTTCATTAACCTAATTGTACCCTACCATTATATTATTGAGTCTAAAGTTCATACCGATATGTTTCCTGTTTATCTAATGATTGATAAATTTTCGTTACAACTTGGAAACGAGAAACTTTTTCAATTTGCAACAAAAATCACTTTAAAAAGCTTTAAGTTTCTAATTCTCACATCATCTTATAAAAATTTCGTTAAAAAAGTTGATTAAAGAAGAATAAAACAAACATACAGTATATTAAATTATACATCATTTGAAAGAGATCACTTTTCCTATTTTGTGGTGCAAATTTCATTCTGATATCTGCTATTGCTCAAAAGTTATAAATCAATCTCACACAATTTCTCGACCCGGTCTATTATGCACCGTTAGGCGACAGCCAATCGAATTGCCTAGTCAACTTCTCACCTTTATACCGTACACGCGCGGCAAATATCCGCGTGAAACTCGGTCGCTCAGTTTTGAAAAAGTGTATCGTTACGTGGCTCGACGCTGAAGCTGAAATATCTCGACGAGAGACTTAACCTGCATTAAAGTGTTCATTGAAAACGTCCATGGTTGAATAGAGCGTCGAGGGTCCGTTAAGAACTGTAAGAACGCTATTGAGGTTACGATTCGATAAATAGCGACCGCTTGAACTTAAACTGCGTCTTTGCGGACGCAGCGAGACCTCAGTAAAGGGGACGGCGAATAAAGCACAAAAGCGAATTACACGGTCGGGAATTACCACGAAAGGTGTAACTAAATACATTCGAGGTGTGAAAATAATATTCCTCCGAGGTCGATATATACAGACAGATTCGAGAAACTGGGACAAGCCGTAAACTCTTTGCTAAAAGAATATACGGAAAATTGATACGGGAGAAAGTTGTGTACATCAATAAGGACTACCTTTTGATTATATAATTTCTGTTGACGACGACATTTTCGTTGGTGATATCTGTACTTGTATCCGTCTTTTTAAGTGGAACGGTGCAATTCTGTTACTAAGAACATTCTTCTCATGTAGAACTATTCAGGTACGAAGATTCAACGGAATATTTTTGATAAGGGGGAGCCCAGTTCAGAACGCTGAAAATGAGGCATTTTTTTTACGAATTTTCTAAAAACTAATCTATTAAGCGGATATTTATGAAACTTACAGGGTCTTCCATTGAATATTTGGTGATAACTAGACTGCGGAACTTTATGCATTTATAGAAAATATGAATGTGCGAGAAACTACAAAATGCAAACAATATGCAAGAACATAAAAAAGATTGAAATTAAAGTTCATGTTATAATATTTGCAGAATAAAATTAATTCCTATTTAAGTTCATTTTTTATAGACACGTTCGCGAAGATTTTATTTTGCATAAAGATCCGCGGTCTAGTGATAACAAATAATTTTTTTTAATACAAAATTGTAAGTGGAAAGTCAAGTTTATAGATATGTTCTTAAATTTCTCGTCACCGGAGTTAGGAATTTGCGAGGATTGTTGAGCCTTTAATGGTTCCTTTACATAAAAGAACTAAAGATTTTCTTATTTGTTATACAAGTACCATAAAAAAGATGTACAATAAGAGTTCTATCTTAACAATCACTTTGAAATCTTATCTCCGTTAATCTTCGTTTAATTTTTCAACTATTTTGCTAAGTATAAATAAAAAAGTGACAGGTTTTTAATCTAAATGAGGTCACTAAACCTTGCGTATGTACCTGCGATTTCGTTAATTTTTACAAAAAATGAAATTTTCGGATGCATTTGCCAAGAGAATATATTGTTGTTTACCCTATTTTGCTGGTATCTTGAGAGATGGCGTTGCAGGGCATAAAGAATAACTATTTTTTTAAATGTTACTATTGTTGACCATGGCAATGTATACAAAGACCGATGGTGTGCGCTGCACGGATGTGTGTGTTATTGTGTTCGTATATCGTTCGTACATGCATCGGCGGGTCACCGCGAAAAAGACACGTGTTTTTAGTTTTACCTCGTATGTCGAGCAGCAAACACGATATCATTATCTAATAAAAGTTACATATAATTATTTAACCACAAGTGAATAGTTGATTTATTCCTGTTAGTCAGGATAACCCTAACCAACAACTGGGATCTTTGTTAATTAACAGAGTAATAAAACAAAATACAGAACCTTATATTAATCGATTGTTTATTCTTTTTGTTACTGCTGTTTAAAAATCGTATAGGTACTTGTTTTGGCCCGTCACAGTGTTTTAACCCTTTAAGATAAATACAACGTTTTCTAAAGTCTTTCCACCCATTTTACTTGCATCCTGTATAACATCAACCGTGAACAGTTTCCAGTTCATTCAACGGCCACCGTTCGGTGAATGCGACTTCGTCCACGCATTGTTGAGTTTCATAAATCGCGAAACGGATAGCCGCCACAGGATCAGAGGAATCTCCCTAATGGCTTCGCGCGATTATTTTGATCCTTGGGCGGTAGCGCGGGAAATAACTACGGAACTGGAAAAAGACGGCGAGGGGAAAAAATTCACGACGTGGAAAACGGCTTAATGAAATATACGAGTTTGTTAATCCGCCGCGTTAGCGTTCTTGCCACGAAAAAGAAGAATCGGGCCAAAACGAGAGACGGAGAAAGAAACGTAAAATTGTTAGCCTCGTTTTGCGTTACTCTTGCCTTCGTGTCGAATTCGCTTTTGCTTATTCTTTTTTCCCGATCTTTTTTCTGCGTCACGTCGCTCCACAAAATTACTTTTAAAATTTGCGAGTTGGTTTCCCAGAGTGATCGTCCACGTCATCGTGTTTTCTTTTCCAGATGTAAATTTGATGGTTTTCTTATTTCTATTCTTTTTCTTGTTGGATACAGTTGGAACGAATCAATCTGATTTGTATGTACATAAAATTATCTAAACAAAGGCTATCTTAGTATGGATAAAAATGTATAAGGTTTCATTTGAAAAAATTAATTTACCGCTTCATTTACAAGACAATTATTTACTAAACATCTTTGGTACCTCTGGCTATTTGTACCAAACAACTTTTGTAAAAACATTATTTTGATAGCTTCATGATAGCTTCATCTTTTATGAAGTATTTAACCATTTCGCTTTAAACGAAACACTTTGTATGAAGATACCTACTTTCGAGTTTCACTTAATGCGGTACGAATTAATCGTATTATAAAGGAGTTGACAAATATTCTCATTTGCACATGAACAGTTTTTAAAAGAAGTAAAATTTAGATAACTAATGAATTAAATTATAACTTTCACATTATAATATGTGTATTACATAATAATAGGTTTATAGTAATAGACGTTTTAAAAATCATGCTACTATTTTCTATATTAATTCACGTTCAAGTTAGTATCAAATAGGGAATACATGAAACTCGCAAAAACTCACGTCCCTGATTTAAAGGTCGTTCAGTCTAGAAATCTCGTTTGTCAAACGCTTTATCTTTTCGCAAGAGTGAGCAGTAAGTCCACGATGGGACGTGATGCGAATAAAAGGAATTCGGAAGATGTTGATCGTCTGATACATAAAACACGACCGGAACTCTATCTCTCGAGAAACACTGTGAATCTTATCCCGCGCAAATTCCATTCGAGTAATTTTAATTTTTTGAAAGTGGTGCCAGATAGTGAAAATCTACATATTTTACTTGAGAAATTAGTAAAACATATATTTCGTTCAGTTTGATGAATTTCAATGTTTCCATACCGAGACTGTTTAAAAATCTGTCATGTGATTAAAAAAAAAGAAGTATGAATTATGAATGATAGATTCTATTGCATTAAGCGTTAAATATTTGTATCAGATTGGTGCATATAAAATGTCGTTTATAGAAATAAAACTTTAATTATATAAAGTATTTTTAAACATTCTATATTTAAACATAATAATCTTCACATAATTCTATATTATATTCTGAATCCAAATCTTCATAAATCTATACTATAGATCTAAAGAATTTATCACTTCTTTATTATTTATTCTTCAAATGATGATCTAAATCTTAACAAATTTACGTCTACAGGGGCAGGGTTTGGGGAATACAGAAAATGTAGCAAAGTTTCATATTCTAATGCTACAAGTCTTTGAATCATTATCCAAGACACATGTGACTTTATGTTATGTAGCAAGATTGCTTTACGCCTATTTACCAATGGGAGTTATTTTTCATTCATCTTGAATGCATTTCTTTCTAGCATTGCAATCAAATTTTGCATTAACTGTACACCCAAAGGATAGAAAGTGACGATGAATAAGTCTCTCAATTACCAACCACTTAGCAATCACAATTATATATTTTAACACGTTCAGTACCACGTAAGTCATCGATAACTGACACCGAACGTTTCATTCAGTCCGCAACAGTCGCTGGTGACCGACCGTGTAAAATATGATACAAAACTAAAAAGTTTACATTGTTTTAAGTAATTACTTAAAATTTATTTACAATTTACTTAATTTTGATTTATTATAGGATTGTATCATTTGTATCATTTGATGTTTATATACCACAGTACCAGCGCTTCTAAGCAGCGCGCGTGGCCTGATGGGGATTTCCTTAAGGGGGTATCCTGAATTAGAAGGTCTAAAAAAAGAGGATTTTCGTGAATTTTTTTAGGATGAAAAGAAATAATTAATTCTATTAAACTTTTTATCCTATTTTCATACATATTTGAGTAGTCTGTACAAATTTTTTCAATAAGAAATATTCAAATTGAGTCGACTGTGACGCACATCTGTAGAGTACCTCACAATTAAAACCTCCTATCGGCGGGAAAGATGCAGGTCGTAATTTTGATTTGACACAACAAAACCAAAAGAAATTTTCATTTTCATACATTTTTCTTCTATGAGAACTAAGAAAATTCATACAATGAAAATTTTAAACAACTATTTTATCAACTGAAAGTGATTTTTTTCACTCAAACAATTCGTTCTTTTTTCCAAACTTGTAGTAATTTTACATTTCACCATTTTTGTGGGTTTTTCTTAGTTTCCATAGAAGAAAAATGTATGAAAATGAAAATTTCTTTTGTTTTTTTTTGTGTCAAACCAAAATTACGACCTGCATCTTTCCCACCGATGGGAGGTTTTAATTGTGAGGTGGTCTACAGATGTGCCCCACAGTCGACTCAATTTGAATATTTCTTGTTGAAAAAATTTGTACAGACTACTCAAATATGTATGAAAATAGGATAAAAAGTTTGATAGAATTAATTATTTCTCTCTATTCTAAAAAAATTCACGAAAATCCGCTTTTTTTAAACCTCCTAATACAGGATACTCTCTTAAAAACTCGCGTGGTACTCAACGTGTTAAATGTAGTGATAGTTTTAATAACCAAGTTTTCCAATTCTCGTGAATATCTAGTTTGAGGGATGTGATACTTTATCCATTTCTCGATTCATGATATGCTTTATCTCTGAGGTATACCAGTATTCTAAATCTTAGTCCCATCGATATCCTTGAAATTACCATAGATACTCTTTTCAAGATAACTTGAAGGAGTATCAACTGTAAAGTGGGAGCTTTTGGATTCCTCGGCCAGCCTTGTTCTTTAGCACAGGGATTTTTGCTGATCGTTGAGTCTCCATCGCGCATGTATCCGCCGCTCTACCGTGGGTTTACAACGCGTTAATCGCTATAGACTCCCAGGAAGAATCCCAAGGGTTCCATGTCTCGAGTGGAATTTGGAAATCTTCTTTACTTTGAACTACTTTACTGCCCCAAATGGCAAAAACCCGGTAATCCTAAAAAATAGCGTGATATCACGTCCCCATCGTAAACCCAGCGTGTTAAGGATTTCGTTAGAATCCTTGACAGTACAAGCTTCGAAACCGTACTCGTCAGCCTCTTCTCGTGGAATTTTCAGAATGAATGAAATGGTTTACTTGTAAACCATCGCCCTGAGTTTCCCTTTATACCCACTGTTGAACTTAGGATGCTTCGTCGAGTTCTCGCTGTTACCGTTTCCATGGTCCTCGACTCGCTAAATCCAACGGAATATATGCGGTTCGTGGAAACGTTTTAATCGTCGTCCAGAGTCGAAAAGAGTTGGCGAGAGAGCAAGGTCGTGGTTGGATCTCGATCGATTCGAGCGCCAGCATCCCGCCGCGGGCGTCTCGCGAAAGAAGGAGGTCCTCCTTGTTTCCAGACTCGTAACCGGAAGTTCCGCTACGGCAAACACGGCGACAGATATTTGCCTCAACCGGCGAAGTGAAAAACAAATATTGTCGGGTGGCTGGTTTGAAGTGGTCCGACGTAGCGATGTTTCAGGAGAGGCTTGCTCGACACCGTGAAACGAACGTGTCATTATCCCTAGCTGGGAAATAAATTAGAGACGAGGTCCGCCGCTTTTCGGGCGCGCAAACATTCAGCCACGTCGAGGGGCTCGCTGATTACGCTCGCACTAGAGATTCGTGTCACTGGACGAGTATCTTGGCGAACGAAAGACAAGTGGTGACGACAGGTTTCTGGAAACTGGAGGGGAGAGGACGTAATCTGTTTTTTTTACGTCTAAGATCATTTTATCGCGAATTTCGAATGTTAATTGGGTGTTCAGCAAATAGACGAATGGCAGTAAGATTTTTGAGACAGCTAGTGATTGGTAGTGCTGGAAAGATAGTAATTTGGAATAATGGTAAATGGTGGTATATTTTTTAAACGATTCGAACTGATATCATTTGAGTTTTTGAAAAGAAAGTAGATAAACAATAACATAATTTTATCGTGAACTTCGAATGTTAATTGGATGCTCAGCAAATTACCGAAGAGTATTATTATTAAATTTGAAACAGTGTTTTAAATTAGACAGTAATATAGTCTAACGCGAGCGCAGGATCTATTGTGTGAATCTTATTTGAGTTTCCGAGAATCAAATCTAATAGACGAAAGTAGATCGAGAGAGATGTATTTTTAATTTGTTTTTGTATTGCAAAAATGACTTTCAATTTAAGCAAAAGATTATGTGTAGATAACAATTTTTTATGATTAAACAAACAAAAATTGAAGATGTTGATCTAACAATTGTGGAGACAATAATTCTGATTACGATACAGTTTTTGTAATAATCAATGAAAACTGCTAACCATGGAGCATTGTGTACTTTGAACAATTTAGAAAACTGTATAATAATGACTGTAACCTCTCATGTTGTAACATAAAATAAAACGTATTTCAATTTGAATAAAATTCCAAAAGTAACCGATTAAATATGGAATTAAAGAAAATGTAAACGACTTTTCTTTATGGGTAATGAATAAGGAAGAAGGAGGTAATAATTTTCTGGATTAAATATTTATTGTATTAGAATTGAAAAATATCGATTAGATCCAAAAGATTTGAGGATAAAAAACTTCAAAACTCCTGCTGTCAGTGTTTATTAATGTCCATGTCGATACATGTAAAATATAATATTCTTATAAGTATCAATACATACAGTAGAATGAAAATATATCAAGTGAAATGCTTACATTACATCGTACAGCGCACAGTGATCCCAACGCGGAAAAACTCAATTTTCGAAAGTCAAATTTTTGTTATAGAATATGTCCTGACTACTGTGAATAGTCTGTAGAATTACACTGCAATATGGTTGTTTTAAATTTTAATTTTGAAAGAAGTTATAATTTATCAAAGTTGGAAATCAGTCGAAATGCTGAAATTTGGGTTACTTTGAAAAAAATTAAGATTTCATTTATGATTGGGTAAAACTGAATTGATCGGTCATTAATAATGTCTAATAACAATCTGTGAACATGACTTTGTACTGTTTAGGCAAAAAAAAAAAGAAAATTATGAGTAAAGCGAATATGCAGGTTTTTCGAATGTTTTATGAAAATTATTGATTCAAAAAAAGCTCCGACAGTCTCCGGTTTGATTTCTCAAGTTTTCTCATCTATATTACACCAAGAAAACATGATGAAAATTTCAGCTGCGTCTACTTGCTCTTTCGGGAGTTACATAATTTTATTCTCAAGTATGTGTGAATACTAAAATCTTGAGAATCTGCGAATTCCTTCTAAAATCCATTCTGATGAAGGTGTAACATTACTTTTGAGACATCCTTCGCAAAAATTGGCTCATGTTTAAAGGACGTATTATGGACTGGTAAATTCCTAACAAATCCACAACAGATAAAATGTACGATGATTAAAAAACATTAAAAAACCTGTATTTTTTCTGTTAAAAATTCACTAAAACAAGGTTCAATGACCCAAACATACGAATATGAGGCCTGAACCTAAAAAAAAAACACCTTCCCCTTAGCGAGGAAGCTATTGACTTATTATTATAAAAATTACCTTTTTTAATAAAATTAAAATAATTTTTACATAATTCTAATGTATTTCTTCTTTCTGAATCAAATGAGACTAGTGTCGGATTGATAGGATCATCCGTTCTCGAGATATTGAGTTTTTTCCTCTTTTTGGCCATTTGGGACCACTGTGCGGCGTTTGTCAGTTGGAATAAAGTCGCTGAATAGGATTCATGTCCCGTATCGATTTCTCTCCTACCCTGCCGATACTACAATACCTATAGGAGAACGAAAGGCAGCTTTGGATAATGATTGTAAAGATATTAATTAGAAGAAAATAAATAGATAAAGATTTATCAATGAATTAATTCATGTCTATTAATAAACAGAGATGCAGTGTACAGCACTTGGACAGATCTTCTAAAACGAAATTGGATTTGTCTTTATTGATAGTATAGAATCATTATCGCAAACTGTGCTATTTTCATTTTCATTACCTATCAGAATGAACGTATTTCTGAAAGAAGAATAATTCAGTTGGAACAAACACAAACAAAGCAGATGTTTACCACGTGAAGTAATTCCATTTATCACTCAGAAAATGAATTCACTTATTGATCATGTTTTCAAAAATTTTAAATTAAAGCTATGAAAACTGATAGAACAACGTTGATAGAATAATTTATCACGCATGACGAATGAATTTATTATTCATGCAAACAGTTTGGTCGAAACATTATAAGGAAAACGTACATATTTAATATGAAAATCAACGCTCAAATCCGCTTAGTAGGCGCGATGCCCGAAAAAAGAAAGATGAATTAAACGTGATTTAAGTACAGCGAAAAAGTAGAGACGTAATAGTAGGTATTACATCGCGTGGTAGAAGCATGGTTTGCAGAACACGGCTGTATTCCACGATATCTAGAATTTCAGCCACTCGTGTCGAGAATATTAACTTACGACGCATTTACGACTATCGCGGCGTTATATCGAGTTCTATGAATTGAGATCGTCGCTCCGAGCCTCAACCGAAATAGGAAGGATTCTGGTTGAAATGTTTCGACAAGAGGTAAGATGTATGCACGCGAAATTGTTCAAGCACGATCAAACAGACATTATGCATCTCGCGGAGGGAGAGAAACGGCTTCGATGTTTCCAGATACGCTATGCGAATATATCCTTCGATTGTTTCACATCCTCTCGCTTGAGTAAGTATACGCCTGGAATCTCAATTGATTCGAGACCCGTCTCTGTTCGATACCGTTCTCTAGTATGAATCATTAAGGACCAAACTGCTTGAATTATTATTCCAAGTATAATATGATCAGAGAGATGTACTGGTCCATTTATATGGTCTATTTTTATATTGTTTACTTTACTAGTTATGAAGTATATATTATCTTAATTGCAAATTGCGTGAATTCTATTTTATTTTACGGACAGGTCTTTTGGGTGCTACATCCGAATATGATGTTACTTTTGCTTTAAAAAATTTTCCTGGAGTAGTTTGCTTACAAATGTTGCTTAGTACCAAAAGCGGATTTTTGACGATAACTTGAGAAATAATGCTCCTAGAATTTGTTAACTATTTGTATTAAATTTCTCGCATCGATTTCAGTGCGAATCGATAAAAATATTTTTTTTGGCGTTTTGAATTTTGTTTGGCCTCCCTGAGGCTCATTCACAAAAACCCTCGGATACGGCAAAACTTTTTTAGGGGTCTAGAGTCATCAAACAAAGTTTGGACCAGATCTGAAGTTACATGACCGTGTTCTCCCCTTTAAGTACGAAGAGAAGGAAATAGAAGGAAACAAAGATCTTTCGATTTCCTAATTTGTTTATAAAACCTAATTTATAAAATTATGTTATTTATCAAATGAATTTAAATACTTTTATTAACTTTTAAATACTTTTATATACTTTTATGTTCCGCGAAGGAATTTGATGCCAAATTAGTAAATTACAAAAGCAGTGTAGATTCACCGTCCATTAATCGAACGATCAAACGCATAGTCATCACAAGCCACAGATAATCAAGACTGTGGCCGCGTGTCTGCCAAGACGTCTCTGATGAGTAATTAATCGATATTCCGACTGATTGATGCCTGACTCGATTAATAATCACAATGGTCCGTCGCCTGTCTAATGACCATGTGCAATCTGCAAAAGGGATTCATTTGCTAATTTAACGTAACCTGAAGCGGTGAACCGTGTGACGGTCCGAGCGTGGATAGCCGGGGAAGGCTGTTATTCGACACGCTCGGTGCACAATTCCCACGGACGATTTGTACCGAAAATGGGCGCTAGTGCAAAGACACCCTGTTCGGGTATCCTCGCCCTTCCGGCTGCTCAAGAGGAGAGCGAGCCTCAAGGGAGGTCGAAAAGAAAGGAAAGAAATGAACTTCGATTCACGAACGTTTTAAAAAGGCTTTTATTAGCCGAAAGTTTCTCGCAGAGGTATTTTGCGCTACACACACCCCAAAAGGAGAAAGGTGTGGTAACTACGCGCCGAAAAGGAACAGCGACGTGGAATTCCCTATGCAAAATATCGGTGAAACGAAAGAAAGACCGGCGCGACTTATTCTAAGGGTTTCGCGAACAAAAAGTCCGCCATAGAATCAAATATTAGATGATTGCATAAGTTCGTGCCCGATTTGTCATAGCAAAGTTTATGGGCGGTATTCACAGTTGCAACTTATTTCTAAGCTGGCCTTAAGCATATGCTTAAGGTGTTCGACAGATTCAGAGTCGTCGAATAAGTAACGCCTTAAGCATCGACTTAAACATTTTCTTTTGAAAGTAATTGCTGTCTATTCTAGATTCACAGTCGGTTCTTAAGAAAGTCTTAAGCCCTTATGAATTCATAGTCGAATAAGTTCGCCTTATTCATTGAAAACGTGTTCTTATTTCGCTTAATTGAGGTTACATTTTTGAGTCAACAGGATACATGACTTAAGCACGCGTGCGAAAATAAAGACGAAAATAGAGTTATAGTAAAAAAAGTAAAGTAAATAGAGTAAAAAAAATACGAAATGGAGTTACATGTATACCTTACACCTTATATATATATTTATTATATTATTTATTATATTAGTTATTTATTATTATATATTATTTATTTATTATATTATTATTTATTATATATATATAATAAAAAAATAATATTGTATATTCCTAATGTTATTAAACTTTTTTTCATATCATACAATAAATGTCCTTCTTTTATATGCATATTACCAGTTTTGTTTCTCTTTAATTATTTACGACTATTTTACAATCCAACGAGCGACGAATAGCGCGTGTATGTAAACAATGGATATCGTTTAAGAAATAATGAACTTTTAAGGAAAATATTATGATATCAATTACAAAATTGTTGACCGTATTTGCCTCCCTATCGTATGCATAGCTGGTATTTTTGTTTCTATTTAATTATGTAACCATGTTCCAGGAATCCGACAGTTTTTAAACTTTTACGTGTTGTAGCTAAATAACCGATCATCATTCCTGATTTTTTTTATAGGTATTATTCACAGGATGCGTTAGTTAATTTAATAAAATTCCGTCGAGGGGAGCCACCAGGACAAATGTTCAATTCAGGACACGGTAATAATGCTGCATTTTCAAGAATCATTTTAATTGGTTTGTGGGTAAAGTGGCGGATTAATTGCGACTCAGTTAATAACAAAATGGTTGATCTTTATTCGGCAGACCGCCTATCCCGCGGTCTGCCCTAGCCGAGATTCTGTACAGAACTAACTTACGGACTAGCCATTCGTTCTCCCAAGCATAGCCACGAAAACCTTTCTCACTTCAATTCACGGATCTCTTTCACTCTGTTTAAACAAATGCATTCACCCTTAGTAACATTCGAACCAACCGAAGAAACATTTTCACGACATTCGAACCTATAACCTAAACAGTCACTCATCGCAGTCGCGCAGCACGCACCCTCGGTTCATCCGTCCAGACATACCACTTACAAAATCTAAACACAAGGAAGACGATGTGGCGCCAGCTCATCATCGCCACAGGTTATTACAATAGAAAATCGACGAAAATAGTCGATTGTCAAACAAGCATTGCTTAAGCATTTGCTCAACTGAGCAAACCTTAAGCATCGGTTTCTTAACTAACAATAAATCGAGCTTATTCGCTGACTGTGAATACATAGCGACTCAAGCAATGCTTATTACAATAAGGCGAATTTAGTCAAGAACTTCTTAAGACAATGCTTAAGTCGCGACTGTGAATACGGGCCCTATGATAATCGGGCACGAACTTATGCAATCATCTAATACAAAACAAAAATTTAGCGCATCCGACAGAATCCAAAATGTCGGTCGGAAGTGGCTGAATTATATTTGGAAGAGTCAAAACCATTCGTATTTCATAAATTTATGAAAATTTAGCGCTTAAGTTTATCTTGTGTGATATAATCGCTATTAACGTTTGCTACACATACGATATCCCCTCAGAGGGGACATCTTAATATAAAGGGTTAATTATCTCCCCTCCCCCTGTACGTCTTCCAGAACCCCTTCTCCCGAAACAGAGCCGCACAATCACTGGAGTATCGAAGACTACGTTAATTTCTTCCGAGCAAATAGAAGACGTTGCACGACGGTGAAACGGATTTTCTTTTTATTTGCCTGGAGCATGGTGCGATACCTGGACGGTCTCGATAGGGTTGGACAGGCAAAGGAGGGCCAAGCTGTAATAGAGAGAAAAGAGTGTCTGGCGGTTTTTATTCGATGGAAGCGGCTAGGTAGGGCCTTTGTGCAGCTGACGTTCTCATAACCACAGATTCCAGGCCCGCCTTTATCGGGGAGTTTTCTTTTTAAATGGTGCATTACTCCTATCATACGGAAGTGGCCATAATTGCGTGGCACAATTAAGGTCGGTCGCAAGGCATCCTCTTTACGTTTTCTTCTCGTTCGCGCATTCCCGTCGTTCTCGGTTAGCGTGTCCAATCAGCACCTGGATTAAGTTAACTGCATCGGCGCCTTTTCAATGGGCTCGTTCACTGCGGCTGCCATCGACGAAGACCAGCCCAGTGGAAATAGAGAGGAGAGTTAAAGAAAAGAATCTTCATCCTATAAAGAGACACTTGGCCGGACCGTGGAAACGGTCCGTGCTCCAATAGACGTGGCGACCTGTAATTGGATGATTGGATCCGGAACGAGCACGGCTGACTGACCTATAGAATAACCTGCCAAGAAGGTTAATGGAACCTAGTCGACGAAATGTATCGAGCTGTCCGGAATTGCTTGCCCGTACAAAACCAGCAGTTAATAAACAAAATGCTTAGCGAACTCGCTGTGAACCATTCGATGAATTCTTAAACGAACGAGCTCACATTCTAGGGTTCCCGTGTCTTTAGAACGTACATTATATTGCAGAGTTTGTTAACACTAGAACTCTCGAGAAAAATGCATATCCATACTATAACATTATTATTGCGAAAGTAACTCTGTCTGTCTGTTACCATTTCATACCTAAACCGCTGAACAGATTTCGATAAATTCAGGGAAGGAGACAATTTGCATCCTGAGCAAGTACATAGGTTATATTTTGTTTTGATAAAAATAAGGTTTTAGTTCGAAATCTCGATATTTGTAAATAAAGAATCAGAAATATCGATTGAAACATCTGTGTTACAGAAAATAAAACATAGTCACTGACTGGTTTACGAAGGTTCACGTGGTTAAGCTGTCAGTCGAACGCAAACGATATACAAATAAATAGTATTACACACGGGTGAAACCGCGGGACACAGCTAGTCTATTATAAATATTACAGTATCAGTTTAATTTAGTGGGGAAGAGGGAAATCAATTCGTTACTTCAGAAAATCAAATTGTATTTACTTTTGACTATGCAAATTATAATCGCTGAACCAAGTATTCTGGCTTGTACACATGTATATTTTTGCTTCACCTTAATGATATCTATAAAGAATTAACATAAAACGATAAAGACGTCAATGTAACCCGTGCTAATAAATTACAATAAAGTAGAAAAAGGAAAGACTAATCAAACATACAAGTACGTCTCAAGTGACGGAAAACTTTCCCAAAAATTATATTTTCTTTGATCAAACAAGTGTTGCGTTGCAAACATGATTTTATTTGCCAAATAATCAACCTCGCGAGCTTTATGGCAAGCTGACAACTCTGGTCCACTCCGCGCAGCGGCTTCGATTATTCGCTCCCTGTCGTATGAAAGGGACTAGGGATCCTTAAATCGCGCCTAGGAGAGGCGTCGCGCGTCGTCTTGAAGCTGCACTAGTTGCGAGGCTCGATCACGCTTAAGTAGATAGGGAAGTGTATAGGCGGACAGGACGATAAGTGGAGCACCTCGAAGTCTCGAAGGAAGCGATCCTCAGACGACGCTACGAGTTACTCAGAAGCTGTCTCGCGCAGCGATGCTTTTCATGGCTACAGGTGGAGGGAACGCGTCGAATGCAAGGAGATAACGAGTGAATAACAGGGCAGAACGGGAGCTTAACTTCGAGGTTGTCACATTATGAGTGGCTAAGATACTGTACGGCTCGCTCTATCTCGTAATGACCTACCTCTCGACTCAGACATCACGGTCACCATGTCTCGGTATCTTGTACAGATCGGGATATCATACACCCTACCGATGTAGATACGCTAACGAGACATCGACGACATTTCCCGGGGAGATGACGACAGGAACGTCGCTACACTATGATCTTCTTTAAGAGGAATATTCGAAGTGGTTCGTTTCGTTCGTGGTTTCCGTTATATATGTAGAAGGTTCTTTAACGAGCTTACTCTCTTGACAGATCGTGTCGAGTCCGACAACATTCTGCGCGATACAGGACAACTCTATATGTTAAGGATTCAGTTAAGACACACAGAATTTATGATGTGATTATGACTTCTTCGCTATTTTTGGGAATTATGGAATTTTAGACATTTGCTGCAATCAATTATTTCCGCGTTCAAAGACAACTTTTACTACAAATTTTATTTGAGACTTGGAATCCTTAAAGGCTTTCTTGGCATTCGATAGCGATTAACGCATCGTAAATCCTCGATGAAATGACGTACAGTGGGTGTAGAATGTATTCGTACACCGATCAATTTCCCAAAAAACTTTTGTGTGAAATTGTAGATTCTTAACTTCTTTTTTGTAATCAATGATATTTTACATATTCTCGGAAGTCTCTAAAATAGATATAGTCCAAACAACATGTACTAATTAATATAATTTGTGAAATTAACAAAAACATGCGAAAAATGGGTAAAAGTGTTAAAGCAAGTATTTGTACGATTTTTATGACAAATCATTTAGAGTAGAGTTTGTAACGTAAACACATTAATTTATTGCTTCTTACGAATTAGAAAACATCAAATTTCCAGTAAAGTACTTTTAAAAATGGCTCTAATAGAGGAAATGAAGAAAATCCCACTTCGAATAACTAATAATTTAGTTAATTTCATGCTTAGAAGAGTTACAATAATTATAAAATCAAAAGGAAATCCCACGAAGGAAGTATTATATACTTGTAAATTAATGTAAATTTCTTTTTTTTTTAACGAAGTTTCAAAAATTAAACAGTTGTGCGAATACTTATTGCTTCAATATTTCTATCGATTAATTGTTTTTTTCTTGTTAATTTCGCAACTTACATAAATAGCTATTTTTTCTGTACTCTATCTATTCTAGAGATTTCCGAGAATATGTAGTATGTCATTGTTTATAAAAAATAAATTAATAAATTATAATTTTACGTAGTATTTTTGGAAATTGATCGGTGTACGAATACTTACTACACCCACTGTATCAACTAGAAACCATAGTTAAAAGTATCAGCGGTGGAAAGCTCACCAACCCTATTCCACCGCGCCACCATTCAAACGGAAAAGCGAAATAACCCGAACATATACAATCCTATAATTTTAATTAAGTAAAGTAAATTCCATTTGAGAATGCATATTTTATAAACAATGAAGATATATTATTGTCTTAATATACACAGGATACACACCTTCAAATTGGGATGTTTGCAACCACTATTTGACCCGCAATAATTTATAGCATGTAAGCATATTTTTACGAAGATTGACCCGAAATTTATACACGGTTTACTTTTTAACGATCAAACGTTGAAAGAGCTTTTTTAACAGAACGACTTTATTGTTTGTTGCAGATAGAGACTGGCACTTGGAGGAGAGACCCACTGAAGAAGCTGGGTCAGGAGTGGAGAGGATCGGACAAAAGAACTGGTTGGGCTAGGGCCAGAGTTTCTTTTTTACATAATATTATAGGAAAGTTGACAATGTGGCATAGGCTCGTAGCATGCGTCTTTCCGAATTCATACAATGGCTGGCCAAATTATTAATTGTTAGTTACAAACGCTAAAAGTATTTTCTAGTGTATCTGCAGCTGTCTTAAAGATAATGAATGTATAGACTATTGTTTTAAATAATATACTGCTTTTTGATTCAAAGAACTTCGTGTATTGGTAATATAGAAAAGAAAAAAAAATGGAATATTGTCAACAAAATCTGTTAGTATTTACATAATTTTTCCTAGACATAAATTGCATCTTACATAATTCTTAGGTTACTCCGAATCCATTTATTTAGTACTAATTCTCAACTCTTTGTCATGATGCCAAATTTGATTCATTGTTTCTACATGATTTGCCTCACTTATTATGATTACATTCACCAATCTACAATAGTCTCCACAGCAAGGAGAACTTAATCCTTTAGAAGGTAATTCTAAACTCATAGAAAATGCCTTCTGCTTTATCAATTTAAAAATACTAGGTGCCCCGTAACTGGTAGTACAAACGAGTAGGGGGTGATTCTACGTGAAAAATTGAATCGAGAATGTAGATAAAAATTTTTTCATATGACGTTTTATTTTCGAAAAAGATAAGTTTGAAAATTTGTCGAGTACGCGTATACTTGATTATTGTACTTAATTATTGGAAAATGTTCCTCTTATAATTCAAAGAAACTTAATTTTTCAACAAGATGGAGCACGACCACACTACAGTAAAGAAGTAAGATGCCATTTAAATGAAAATTATCACTGCTGGATCGGCCGTGATAGCAAAATACGTTGGCTGCCACGATCTCCGGACCTATCAGCTTTAGATTTTTATTTATGGGGTCATGTTAAGTCGATTGTGTACACTGATGACATGACGAGAGTTGAACAATTAAAACAAAAAAATATTATAGCGTTTGAACAATTAAAACTGCACAATGACACATTAGAATACGTTCGACACAATTTATTATTAATCTTATTATTTTTCAGAATAAAACGTCATATGAAAAAATTTGATTCTACATTTTCGATTAAATTTTTTACTTGGAATCACCCCCTACTCGCTTGGACCACCAGTTACGGGACTCCCTGTATATCTATTTTACCATTTGTAACTAATAACCTGGCCACCAAATGTAGGTTACCAATCAAGCCGAGGTCATACTTGTCGGGAAAAAATATCTCTAAGTTGGTTTCCTTCCTCCACAGAGACCTCCATTGGTCGTGCTCAACCTCTCCAACCAACCCCTACTACTCCGTGACCTATCCAGCCCGGAAATGTATCCCCCAACCTAATCAATCCCCTTGAAAAGTTAATTCCATTTCTGTCCAATACTCCACGAAGTGGCAGAGATCGAGAGATTTTATGCAACGCGATACACGGGACGAAGGGGCAAAGAGGCGCTAATTTAAAAGTTTTCCGTCGGTCGCGGGGAATCCTATAGTAACACGGACGATTTAACACCGAACGTCGAAACGAATGAAAACAGATGCTCGTTCACGGATCATTAACCATCTCTGTTTCTACAGCTCCGAATAAATTATTTCGCGGAGGCAAATTGCTGAGGAACGATTCGCGCGATTCGTCGCGTCGATTTTTACGCGTTCGTCTTCGTGATTGTGTATCGAAGAATGGTGGGACGTGAATATTTCTGTCGTAATTTTTTAGTACGACGTAATTTATTGGCTAAGTAATCCTCTGTATGTCGAAACTTCAATGTTTGTTGAGTAAATAATAAAGAGACATGAGGAGTCGAATCGAGCATTTATATATACATAGTAGATGTACACGCCTTCTTTTCGAGGAATTCAGGTTTCCATTTTTTACAATATGACATTTACAAAAGTGTGGTAATGCAAATATGTCATTCCATTTAACAAAATATCGACGACTTTAATATTTAGGAAAAAACTAACTAAAAAATATATGTTTGCTAATCACAATATTTGCCATTTTGCATAGAATAATACTTCCCTTGAACACTTTTTCGTATCGTCAAAGACGACCAAGATATTTTACGTAGTTAATATAGATGAAATACCCCGTATAATATTTAATAATTGAATATACTGGACACCTCCTTGATCTCTGGATTATTTGATATTTTGATATTATTGACAAAAATTCAATTTATTTCTGTATTCGAAAATATAGTCTATAACTATACTCTATAACTTTTCATGTGTAGTTAAAAATGCGTTAGATTTATCAATTTCATTTTATTTAATTTACTTATTAAATGTAATTTTTCATGCAACACAGTAAGGGAGACTTAACATATTGTTTTGGTTTATCGAACGATCGTTATTATTGATTGTCCCGATTCCTTCGTAAGCATTGTCTTGAATTTCGTACTTTTTATTTTTGTTTTCGTTTAAATCACTAGTACTACGAAGAGACAAGGATGAAGTAGCGTATTAAGTATTCTCGTTTGATCGCAATAGGTCGTTTCAAGCAATTTTCGTACGCTTTCGGGATGGAGTAACTCGAAGACGGTGGATATAGGATGAGGCGACGTAGAGAGAGCCAGTGAAGATGATATTAAGGCAGGGAACTGATTGAAACGAGGGAAATGGCGATTCTCGCGTCCGTTATTGTAATGGGTGCTGCGCGTTTGAGTGTGTGGTGCGGAGCTGTGCTGTTCGTGGCTACGACGCTTGTCCGCTCCGAAATCTCATGGACACCAGTCTACTTGGGGCAACACAGTAAGTACACTTTCTCTACTATTATGTAAATCGTGTCGTAAAATGTGAACGTAACTTATAAGACGAATTCAGCTCACATAGATACGGTAAAATGTCTGTAATGAAAAATTGAAGAAAATAATTTCGTTTGTTGCTGGTGAACCCATTAGATCGATTAGGAAGTATAAACAACATGAATTCATTGATTTTAAAGAGGAATCTCAATAATCGTTATTATTTCAAGAAATAACATCTCTGTTTAGTAAATCTATTCAAATTTTACAATGAATATTACTCTTTTTGAATATTGCTAATTTTCATCCTACATTTAATTCTTCGGATATATTTATTTTGTACCTTTGTTTAAGATTTAAAGTGATTATTATTCTTTTTGAGTAATATACCCTTTCTTCCTACATTTAATTTGTACAGTTCTTTCTCAAATATCATTGTGTCGTCATTTATGTCCACATTGAATGGCACACTAGTTGTATAAAAAAAAAAAACAACTTCACCTCGCCATAGGAACATTTTTTAATTCATAAATAAGGAATGTTTGAACAAATGTGAAATATTCGGAGTTGCGTGGAACTGTGTTTTACCAGCCTAACGAATTTTTGTACAAAGACCTGTATTTCATTACACATTCGAACAACTCTAGTTGAAAACTTGTTAGCGCGAGTTACGCTATAATTAAAGAGTCTACACATTATGGCACATCGTGCACGTATTTCCTTCGTCTAATTACATACGTTCTCGTGGAACATCCGATGCTAGGAGAAAAAATTCACGAAGCCACGAGGGCGGTCGCACGAACTGCGCCGTTTATTCATAGCTAAGTAGCAACGATGATGCATATTCTGAGCGTTAGAGACGGAAAACATTTCTCACGTGTTAGCAATTTTTCCCTCTCTCAATTGATCTCTAAACAACACTGGTGGCCACGTTGTATCCACTTGACTTACAAATAACCGTATCGACACGTTCGGTTTATACACTGCAGTGTATCAGATATTACCACCGTGGTTTATGTCCGTATAATCACAAATAGCGAAAAATATTTCATGTAGAATTAGAATGATTTCGAGTGGGGCACATTTTAATGTTATTACATTAGTCGATGCAACTTGATATTTTATACAAAAATATATTAAACTATTTATGCTTAAAAATGATTAGCTTAAAGATATTTTAACTTTAAAAGTCAATATAAGGTATTGTATCATAGTTAAATATAAGAAAAAGATACTAAATACATTACGACGATTGTAAGACGATTACTATTAGGTTGTCCTAAAAGTTTCTTCCGTGACTTGCATTCAGTTATTTTGTGTGGCAGTGTTGATACAATTAGACAACCCAATTTCTTAGATGTTAATGTCGTAACTGTAATGGAACAAAATAAATTGTACGCAATTCAATAATGTAATATTATACATAAAATGTTGTGCATGTATTACTGTATTTAAAGAACTGGAAGAAACTTTAGGGACAACCTAATACTATCTCGATTCAGCAAATATCATAATGTAAATGCTCGTCATATAAAACGTTCCTGTAAATAAAATCATTACAATATTAACAAAAGAGCCATGATTTCAAAATAACATTACAATTAAAGTGTCTCTTAAATTAATGATTTTTAGACACAAAAAGTTCATATTTTTGTTCAGAATATATGAAATATATGAGAAAAAACATACGATCCTATTTAAATAAAACATTAGTGACTTTCGTATGTCTACTATGCGTTAGAAATGCCTATAAGAAAAACTAGTAACATCACAGTATGGCCCACTTAAAACCGTTTTAACTGTATTTGAAACTTTTTCACTATGAATTACAATATTGATGTAAGTCAAGGTGGTAATATCAGGTGGACCACTCTGTACTTTTCTCTGGGTCGCGGTCGTCAAAATGAAATACTTTTTCATTTCGCCCCGATCGAAAGCGAAAATTGGGAACTGGCGTGTAAATTAACACTTTGACTGCCATGTCGGCCGAATACGAGTGACGCACAGTGGCCTCAAAATCTAACTAAAAGTCGATTTTCAAATTCTGTTCAAGCTGTAAACTTTTTATTTCCTGAAATAATTAAATATATGAATGTGTATCAGTATTATTTATTTCATTAATGTACTCATGAAACGTTACGCCCTGTCCAAAATAAAAAGTTTCTATAGTACCCATTCATCTCCTAATGAATCTCTAAAGTACACTTGCTTTTGAACAATTTTTATATGTTGCACAGGGGTTATGTAAATTACTAACAATTTTTAAGTTATTTACACTTTCTATTGGCTCATATTTCAATGGACTAGAATCTCCTCTACAAAGAAACAAATTATATAATCTCAATAATCTACAAAAATTTAAAAATTTGCGAGCTGTTCCACCCCCCCTCCCCCAAAGGGTGCCTATGGGGTGCACGGTTTGGGTGATGACATTTTCTGGATCAGGGGAGTCCAGAGAATGCGGTGAGTCCAAAATTGAGACCGTCGTCCAAAAATTGTAAATTTTAGAGGGTGTGGGGTTTGTAGGGGGTGGGTTTGTCCAAGAGGGACTTCAAGGGGTGCATTTTGTATAGGGCATCAAGGAGAGTCGCCCGAAAGGTTTTTTTGAATTTTTCAACCCCTCCCGTCACCCCTGGCCTTTTCCATAGAGGCGTTTTTCTACAGCCTCCCATTTAGGGGGTTGAATTAACCCCTTCACATCAACCCTCGCCAATCCAACTTTGCACACATCCAGAAGACACTTAAAGACTACTCCTCACGAAGTTTCACCTAAATCGATTGAAAACTCTCATAGTTATGAACATTTGAAAAATCGTTCCGGTTTGCTTGTCCGCTAGTGTATACAGGGTGTCCCAAAAGTCGGGGAGGAGCCGGAAATGGGGGTTAGCTGAGTCGATTCTGAACAACAATTTCCTTTGCAAAAATGTCGGACGGGGCTTCGTTAAGGAGATATTAAGTGAAAACCTCGACCAATCAGAGCGCGCGTAGACCGTTGGATCGGCCGCGGTAGCGAAGGCTACGCGCGCTGTGATTGGTCGGGGTTTTCGTTTAATATCTCTTTAACGAAGCCCCATCCGACATTTTTGCAAAAGAAATTGTTGTTCAGAATCGTCTCAGCTAACCTCCATTTCCGGCTCCTCCCCGACTTTTGGGACACCCTGTATACATTATTGAGATTATATAATTTGCTTCTTTGTAGAGGAGATTGTAGTCCATTGAAATATGGGCCAATAGAAAGTGTAAAATAACTTAAAAATTGTTAGTAATTTGCATAACCCCTGTGCAACATATAAAAATTGTTCAAAAGCAAGTGTACTTTAGAGATTCATTAGGAGATAAATGGGTACTATAGAAACTTTTTATTTTGAACAGGGCGTAACGTTTCATGAGTACATTAATGAAAAAAATAATACTAATACACTATTATTCATATATTTAATTATTTCAGGAAATAAAAAGTTTACAGCTTGAGCAGAAAATCGACTTTTAGTTAGGTTTTGATGTATAAAGAATAAAGCCCTGACTGACATGCTATCAATGCCCAGGCTAAACCCTTAAACCTAGAAAGCTGTAATTTTGCACAGAGATTTCCTTTATGATGTACATATACAAGAAATAAGAAAGGATATTTCGAAATTCAACCCTTAAGGGGGTAAAAAGGGGTTGCAACGTTAGTATTCCACGCTGGTGAAACCGCGGGCCACAGCTATCGAAAATATCAATTGAAACATCTGAGTTACGGAAAACAAAAGACAGTCACCTACTGATTTACGAAAAAACACGCGGTTGAACAGTCAGTCGAACGCGACCGACATAAAATAAATAGTATTCCACGCGGGTAAAACCGCGAGCCACAGCTAATACGTGTATATTTGTCTAAACAGCGGTTGGTAAACTACAACCGCTGATAAAATTAGACTCATATTCTGTTTCCAATCCAGTCTGAAAATCAATATTACAGATAATTAATTAATTAAACAAACCATATTTACAGATGATTACTTGCAAATAACTATAATGATAGGAAATACTAACTTCAAAATACAGTATGATAAAATATTATCTCAGAAAAAACAATTGCATTCATCGCATTAGTACCAAATTTTACCTGTTTTATAATATATTTAATAGTACCTATACGGAGATATTTTATAAGTTATTTTTTTGAAAATGATTTTCTATTTAGCAAATTAAAGATAACTCGACACATGAATGAAGAAATAATGCCTCCTTGACGATGAAATATTTTTACAGATAGAATTGACATATTTTTGAACCATTACTTGTAAAAACTCTATTCTCCAAAATGTAGACTTATATCACTTTAAAAATGAACGACTCATTTATTACTGCATGATTCTTTTTAAAATTATTTTAAGTAAGAGTTGAACTTCTAACGATTATCCATTACGTATACAACAAAATTTATTTTGAATCGCGCAAGAAATTAAATTTTGTTACTTATTAGTAACAAAAATTGAATTGAATTTATTTTGTACACTGACTTTCAATGGTTCCCATGCTATTGTTTTGATGCAGTGATGCAAGTGCAACATTAAAAAAGCAGTTACTTCTTTTTAAACGGAACTATCTAATTTGAGTCTATTAATTTATTCTTACCACGTTGACACAACTATTCGTGTTCTTTTAATTTAGTCTCATTTCAATCAACGCTTGTTAATCAAATGTGGACGGTTGACAGTCGCGAGCGTCGACGCCACCGAAGCGTCGGATTGATCGAGTCAATAAACGAGCCACGACACGCAACGAAATTTCGCTAACGAGTACAATTAATGGTGAATCGAGTACGCGACCAAGTTGCGCAGAGGCTTGATGGAAAGGAAGGGCGAAAAGGTGAGGTGGAGGGTTAGCACAGGGATGATTTGCAATGGCACCGATGGATCTCTGATTCCTCTCGTTCGCGAAGCGACTTGTAACGCGTCGATCCGCTAATAACTCGCTCAGAACGCGTAGTTTGGCGAACGAACGAACGAACGAACGGACAGACGAATAATCGTGGCGACACGTGTCGTTGACAAATAGCAACGCTACGTTCGCGTTTTAATCAGCGCCAGTCGTTGGAGTTGATCGGTTCGAGCCGAATTCGTTTTCAGTTGAGCTCACGTCTCCGACCAACGACCGCGTCATCTTCCCAGGAGATTCAACTACGCGCGCCTCGCTAATGAAATTCGTGTCCACGTTTTTCATGCAACCCGTCGACAGGAACTCGATCCTGCTCGCGCTGGATCGTAAATCTGTGTACAGGCAACATAGCAGCGCTGCACAGTAAATGGAGCTCCGGACAAAAATCGAAACTCGGTTCTAAATGACGGAATATTAAAAATTCGAGTGATCGATACATGATAAATTTTGTTTAATTGTTCGTTGTATTCTGATTCAGGATTGCATACTTTGAAACACCCATTTGTAAGCGAGACTGCTTAAGATGATATTTTCTCATTTTTGGGTCAAAAATATTTTTTTGTTTAGATATTCTTGTTACTTAACATTTTAAAAATAGCTTCACCAAATTGTATCACAAAATTTATCAAAAAAATTGTACAGGCCATCCCGTAAAAAATAAATTACTTTTTATATTTTTGTTTCTTAAGGACTGCTAAATGTTTCTACCAAATTATGTTTAACAAATTTCAAAATTTTCTAAATTCTAACTGAACTGCGGATTTTATGCAGTTTTGATACAATTGTATATGCCAAATATAGGATAAACCTAACCAAAAGTTATTTGCAATTATGTAAAATAATTTTGTTAATATTATTATGTTTATTAATACATAGAATACTTTCTACGTACATTATACATTTCTTGCATGATACCCATATTACTACACCAGAAATGCATCAAATCCGCAGCCTAGTTATAACCATTCATATCACGGATCATCCCGTTAGGCTGATTAAACACAAAACTTTCAACATATTTGTCTTGAAACGCTGTTTATCAAATGTGTTAACGCAATATCTCAAAAATCGCATTTTGGTCAGAGTCTAAAATTGGCATACATGTAAAATACATCTGGCAATTGCGTGAATTAGGATATTTTTGATATCTTGAAAATGACTATTATTTAAGAAAATTGTCTTGAAACTAGTAAAAAAAAGTACCATCTTAACTTCAATAGATAGCTTTGATATATTTTCAGATTTTTATATGGAATTTTATATGGAATACATCAATTAAATTAGAATCTCTCAGTACAAATTGGGACTCTAAACAGAAAATTATATACAGTTGTATACGAGTTGAACAGTGATTATTTTATATTTATCTAATCTTTTGATGATTTTAAATTCATATGTACTTTATATCCCTTTTTTAATTTAGTAATTGTCTTATTATAGTTTGTAAATAAATATCGTTAATATTTTTTGTTGTTTTCGAACAGTTTCTTGCTTGAAAAAAATAATTACATTCTTTTATAAATTAACACATTACCGGCCGGTAGCGTTTGAACATGTATATGTATAATACTTAAATTTAATAATATTGTTTATTTTCATATCATTACTATTATAGAAAATTTATTTTATCCATTAGGATCGTTTTATGAATTATATTTATATAAAATTTCGTAATTCACATAATAATGGGAGCATACAATGGGATCGTACTATCTCAGTAATAAATAAGAAAATATTGTTTCCCATGGAAAAGAGACGATTAATAGGCTACCAGTCGGTAAAGTGATAATTTTCTCCTTCGTTCTCTTCATATGTTAATTTAGTAAATTCAACTAAAGCAATAAATGAAATTGAAATTAATAATTAATATTGATAATGCTTATAATTTATTAGGAATATCATTTAGTAACAATTGATAGTAAAATTGGGTAATCAAATAGAAAACATCCTCGGGAATCTCCACGGGAATTTATATAGAATAAGCTAGAATAGAATTATATGAATTTGTTAAATAATGTAAAATTTGAGTCGTAATAACAATATTAAAACAAGGATTAAATGATATTTAATAGATATCAGAAGGACGTGAATGCGTGTATCGCCCCGTGAGTACGTGTCGTCAGAGCTAATAAATAACTCCAAAGCAAAGAGTTCTAATGTGAAATAAATGATTGTATGAGACTGAGAAACAATCACTGGCATTTGCATTTGCAATTGTCAATCACAATTTTCAGTTAAAAAGTTCCACTTATAAACTGCAATTATAAATCGGTAACTTTTACTCTTCAAAATTAATCCGTTGGCTGATCGCCCTATTTTATATTCAGATTATTTATTGCTCTCTTGAGTGTCAAATGGTTTTTACTCATATATTCATTGATATAAAGTTTATCAGTTCTTTTTCTCCTTAGTCTAGTATGTTATTGCTTAGTAAAAATCGAAGCATTCTTCTGACTCCTTTTGTCTGAAAACTTCGGTTTTAGAATCAATTTGAAAAGTATGAGAAAGGCCTTCATAGTATTAAACAGACATTCGTAAGGCATAAATTTAATATGAAAAATATTATTCGGCAAATTTACAAATTCTCTTTTAATCGTAAAAACAATGCGAGTAATCTAATGGAAGAGATATTACTGTGAAAATAATTTTTCACGTATATTTGATACAATCTAAATATAAAACACTACATCAAATATTTTGTTACACTAAAATTGTATGCAATATTCTCTCAATTTTAAACGTATAAATACATAAATTCTACAACTTTACTCCAGAAAACTGATATTTGTTTCTTCATAAGGAAATTCATAGAAATGTGAATACTAAATTGTCCCTGACAGTCTTCGCATATATCGCGTATAATATTAATTATCCCATTAATCATTCTTAGATTTTCGTTATTTTCCGCACATCCTAAAACAGGATGATCTCAGCTTCGTTACACTACGTGTTACAAATGTGACGCGAGGTCATTGTCTTTCGGCAGAGATATTTAGGACTTCTGCTACCAGTTGGGCCTGTCATAACACATGTATCCGCCGCACAGTGGATTTCGCCGAATCCTGGCCAAAAGTAATAATTTCAAATATACAATGAATTGACGCCATATACTGTAATAATATGACTCTAAAATTATAATAGAGTACTTTTTCAACGTTAAGTATGGAATATAAAAATAATTTTAATAAATATTCAATAAATTTCAAATATACAATGAATTGACGCCATAGACTGTAATAATATGACTCTAAAATTATAATAGAGTACTTTTTCAACCGTTAAGTATCGAATATAAAAATAATTTCAATAAATATGAAAGTGCTGATGTGTACTTACAAATATAAAAACGTTTTAATTATTTAATCTTAAGGGAAAGTCGAAAACTACGAAACGTTTTGGCTTTATGGTCGCTGCGAAACTGCGATACGAAACCGAAATAATTTGAAACTCCGTTATAAAAATCGATGTAAGTATTACTACGAAGTTTGAGTGACGTCTGTCGCTTAACTGTTCCTCGTACGAATTTCATTTCTTTATAACGGTTAAGTTCGTGTCGTGGTAGTGGTGCACATCGTTATAAATGTCTTATGGGGGTGTGTAATTTTTCAAGGGAGTCGCTGAAAATTTCTGTTGAAGGAGAAAGGAAAAACATTTTATAGACAGCTATACAAATTCTAATTCCGTACGAAAAGCTGACAGGGGCTCCCATATTCCCGGTTTATGACGGTCAACAGATTTTTTGCCGATCATTATCTGTAAGTGGACAAAAATGCATTTTTCCTGCTCCATATCTTTAATCCTGTGCTGTAAATGTCTCATCAAACCAGCAAGTTCTTTTCAGTGTAGAATTACACAAGCCCGTCCGGTCCTACGCCATAAATGTACCGCCCCATAGACCGCGCGGCCGACGAACAAATATTAACAACTCATAATTTCGAAATTTATCCCAGGAAAACTCAGCAGGCCTGCCTTCGGGAACCTTCAATGGTTATTTTAAGACCAAAAAGACCGCTTGATCTCGCTTGATACGTAACTATTTCCTTAGGAAATGGTAACAAACTCATAGGTTCCGGATTTTTTGTTATCACAGCTGTAAACAGTGAAATCCGACAGAAATACAACAATAAACCCGAATTGCATTGTAATTTAGAGTATATCTGACAACAACCAATAATGAAAGTAAGGGATTATAATTCGAAATTACACTAAAAAATTACTTTGAATTGTGGCTTAAAAATTTGACATTATAAAACTGACAACTTCAAGATCATGTATCTCTAAAAGGATAGTACAATGAAAATCGCTATTGTCGAATAATGATGCTCTAATCATTTATAAATAAAGTACAATACGTAGATTTATGAAATTGAAATAAAAATTTTTTCACTTTTGGCCAGGATTTCGGCGAAGTCCGCCACTGTACGCCGCTTCACCGTGGGTTATGATTCGTCAATCCTTATTAAGTGCCAAGAAGACCTCCAAGTGTCCAAGTGTTCCAAGTGGAATTTGGAAGTCTTCTTTATTTGAAACTAATTTATTGTACCAAATGGTTAACATTCTGTAGTCCTAAAAAATAACAAAAAGTCACGTTCCCGACATAAATCCAGTATGTTCCCAGCTTTGGAATCCTTAACACTTTTCCTTTGGAACGTGGGAGTGAATTTTAAATAATACTGTCCCTGGCCGTTTCACTTCATTCCAGTGATCGAGGTTCCACTCTATTCGTGCAACGGTGAGCTTACACCTGAAAGTTCAATTTGAGGACTCAACCCGATCGGATTACTCGTTGACAGAGACGAATGCGCTCGAGGAAGAAGGAACGTTCCTCGAAGTCCCGCAACTCGACGCATTTATTAGCGAAGAAAGACCGCGCGCGCGATTCTTTTCCATTAAAGCTTATACAGCGTGAGGATGGCTTCCGGTCAATAACAATGCATTACGCGGAGATCGAATTATCACACTCTAGGGACAGTGACTTTCACGAATTTGAGCGCCAAAAGGGCGTCAATGGTGATTCGATCCACGTAGCGGGGATCGAAAAGTAATCACGCTCTCCGCCCTTCGCCGAAAATTTACAGAATTTTCCTGAGCTGATATAGCCATAAAAATGTTACTGACAAGGAGATATATTTTACCCACCTTCGATTGTTTTGCATGCAAGTAAAATATCAAAAAGTATTTTAGATGTTTTCTTTTTATTTTGACCCGTTTTCGTATTCAGGGAGTCAAACTAACTTCAAAATTCACGAGATGAGTAAAAAAGCCCATACCTTTAATGGATTCAATTTTTTAAAGATTATTAATTTATTAAAAGAAAATGAACCAAGAACAAATTTCTGACAGTAACGCAGAATTTATGCTAGCAGCAAATGTGTAAACGGTAGATGTAACTATAAATTATAAACCGAGGACGTCAATTTTTGTAACGTAGTTTTGAAAACCCATATTGGATCTGTCATTTTTATTTCTTAACTTTGAGTTTAGATTCATAATCAACGACATCAAAAATCTCAGAATACTGACTTGTATCCATATTGAGTAAGTGTTTTGGCACTTTTGTTCAATATATGTATTAGAAACTACCGAATATCAATTCTCATCCAAATCAAGTGACTTCCACATTTTAAGTTCAGATTCAAAATTGACCCCCCCCCCCCCACCCAAGAAATCCTTGTTTAGAAAATGTCATGAAAATCGATCGAAAGAAAAAATGTATATTTGTACATTTTTTTATGAGCTATAAAGGGTGGTTTCACCCCATACATGTGAAAACAGTTTAAAATAAAACAAATACGTGACAAAGTTTTTGTAATGTTCCACACGTATCTAATGTTTCTAAAAAAAGAAAAAAATGAATTTCTTGTAAAGTTCAAAATTGGGGAACGTTTGATCCACGAGTGTCTCAATCGCATGTGTAACTCGATTATAAAGTTATTGTTTGAAAGTGAAATTTGTTTACATTTTTAGTGTATAATTCTTTGTGTAGTTTGAATTTTAGAATTGATAATTGGTATAGTGTCAGAGTTGAATTAAATTTCGAATATTTCAAATAGAATTTTATGTGATTGATTGTATGTGGTTCAGATAAAATAATAATTTACATGGGAAGCGAAATGGGAAGGCAAATATAATGGAATAATTTCGTTTCCATAACCCGAAAAAGATACACCATTTTAATTTTGTATGACAAATATACACTTTACATATTTTCCGACAATGAAAATTATATTTAAATTTAAGAAGCTATACTAGTTGGCAATGTTTTATTTATAGTTTGAATACGACAATGTTACGAAAACTCTTCTTTGGCGTCTAACTATAGACAAAGTAGTTTGAATGCGTATGTGGTCAGACGCTCGAATACCTTACGAATAGGATGTCTTCTACAGTCTACCTGCATTGATTTGTTTTTCTCATGGTCATTTCAAATCAAATTTAAGCGTATATAGAATATATGTACATTCAATACTTGCTTCGGAGTATGCTGAAAATTTTAACAACGAAATACCTGTACTTTCCGCAAACTATTTCCGTAAACTACATATTATAAACACTAGTATGCAATATATTCATTACTTTTCCTCGGTAAGTGACTAAATAAATAGATAGAATTATTAATCTTAGATAACAACCCTAAAAACACAGAATAAATTACAATATTCATTATTCAATTAACCATGACAGCAAGTAATACGAAGTACTGTATAAAGTAATGTGAAGAAGTATGATGTATACCTTCTCACAGTCTTAAGTTAAATCTTTATTTTAGAAGGTTTTTAAAATGTGCACCACGAACCTGGAAACATTTATGGAGGCGGTAAATAAATTCTTGCTGTACATTTTTAAGTTGTTCTACAGTAATTAATCTACATTCCTGTAGAAGCCTTTGTCGGATGTTTTCTAGTGTTGTGGGAACATCATTGTAAATTTTATTTTTGAAGTGTCTCCACATTCTGAAAACCTTCTAAAATAAAGATTTAATTGAAGACTTTTTCAATGAAATTGAAATTCCTTCATTTACCGTCCTCGAACATGTATTGAAGTTACTGACAAACATTTCGTAATTACCTCTCTTAAGGTCACGTGAAGGTCAACATACTGCACCTTGTTGGATTCGTTTCTTCTTCTAAGCTATAAGACTATATAGTAAAAATGTGCAGTCCCATTTTAAAAAAATACGATGACTTTGAAATCGCAAAAAAGGTGACATTGAGAAAAAAATTCGGCTCATCATGGTATTGGCGGCTTCGAACGGACTACTTACTTTCTCCACCTGACATTTGTTCTATCATACAAAATAAGCGATATATTTAAAGTGGTCAAGTTAGGTGAAATACACTGTATAACGGCTGATAAACTGGTGTCTTCTTTAATCTGCCTGTCCACTCTTAGTTAATTACCCAACGGTTAGGGCAAACTTTCCAGTATCCATAAGATTGTGTTTTTAGAATTTTAACATGTTTTTAGTATCGTGTAAAAATTTCATGAACCTTAAAAAAAAATTCATCTAAATATCAATTTTTGTTTACAATCATGGATCTTTGCTTAAAATTGTCTGGCATTTCAGAACAACCTTTCCTCGCCCGCATGCCATAAACGTACCAACAAACTTTCTACGTTTCATATTTCTTGCGACGAAACGTCTGCACCGTTTTCTATCAGCAGTCACTGTTGTAGTTCGCCGAGTATGAAACCACGCGTTACAAACGTTTGCCTAAAAGTCAACATTGACCAACGCGGCGTAAATGGAAAGTTGACCGACGGTTAACGGTCGACACGACGGCGAACATGTTAAACGCTCCAGTATTTAAGGTCAGCAACAATTGTCAGCGCGTTTCACCACAGTGAACATGGTGGTTCCTACGTCTACGATACTCGCGAGTCGCGTGGAGATTCAGCGGAATAATTCAAGCCACAAACATCGCGTCGCGTCGGTGGCGCGGATCAGCCGTAGGGAAGTTAGGAGCGAAGCGTGAGTGAGCGACGAAGTGGTGCGGCGCGTAGGCGGGGCGTGCTGGTGAAGACTCTCCTTTGCAGTTGGTTGTCGTCAGTAACAGACTGTACTCTAATTAACGGCGGGTAACAAGAGTACCCGAGAGAGATGGAGAGTCGTTCTAATAATTTGCGCGCGAGAGATACGAATCCACGTTGCACGTATCAGAGAAAGAGGGTCGACGAATAGAGAAGACCAGAGCGGCACGAGGAAGAGACGCTTCTGGTGTCAGTATCGACCTACGCTGGAGGGGTTTACCTTAAATGTTTTTAATTAATTACGGGACTTAAGATTCTTGTTTCTTCGCGCGTTCGCAGCTCGGTATCTTCATCAGTTACAAGGTAAATTTTGGCTGTTCTCAAGCGCCCAGCTTGGCTTATTATTTTCAGCGAATTTAATCAACTGGTATTTTTTTAAAAGGAAATTGAACTTGATTTTTGATGGACCATCAGATTTGAGAAGATGTCTGTTGTTGGGCAAAAAGAATTTTTTTAATTCCATGACAGTATGTACTTTTAAGAATGCACAGTTTAAATTTCATTTAGGAATTCGTATAATTAACGAAATTATAAGGAGGAGACGAAGCGTAGATAGAGATCGTTTTGTGTCCTACAAGTCAAGGAATTGACAGCAGGTTCTGAAGTGCATATTTTCGTTGGCTAAAACCATGGAAATTACGAGTTGATTAGCAAGTTACAAATTTAACAATGATAATAATTATCAATGCAAATATTTTGAAAGCCTTGGGCCTTACAGACAAGATGAACGATACGTGTATACGGTCAATGGAATTACTTATAATTCTTTAGAAACGAAAGAAATTTCCATATTTTACAGCTACTTCTACTTTATTATTAAATTATGGAAATTATGAGTTTAAAACTTGGTCCAGAAGTGCGGTGTTATACACAAAAGAGAGATGCTACCCGCGTGAAGAAGGTGAAACACCGACACTCCAAGGATTCCAAAGTGGCTATACAGTTAAAATACTGGATAATTTAAACATTAAGAACTTGTATGAGGAAATTGATGGTGTTACTTCGTAAATATTGCTTCTAACATTTTGCCTTTCTATACATATGTACGGTTAGAATTGTCATCGAGTCTTAACCTTTCGAGCGACATAAACCACTAAACGGAAGGCCAACAATAGTTTATAACATGCTCGCGAAGCTAGGATGTTTTTGAGTTTATGCTGATATTGCCGTCAATATCAATCTAGTTGCGACCGTCGATGAGACCTTTAGAATTACGAGTGGTTCCGATCCTCAGCAGCTGTTGGTGTCTTAAACTGGGAAAAACCCATGAGTGGCAGTGGCCTTCCGCAGGACACCAGGTATATAACCACCCACCCTTGCCTCAAGGACCGCTGGTGAAGGCGGTGAAGGCTACGAGGGCGGTGAAGGCTACAAGGGTGGCGTGGGACTCTAGGAACCCTGATTGGGCCTTGTTTCTAAACCAAGCACCAATCAGGGTGCATTTTAAAAATGTAGGAGTGATAAATGAAAGTAGGAGATATACACCGAGGTATCTTCAATTGTCACCCCAAAAGAGAAGAGCAGATTCTCATGAACCACCACTGATTCCACTACTTGTAGAAAGCTTCTGCATTTACTAAGTTCTTAAATAAAGTTAAAGTTAGTTGTTAAATTGTTAAAACACTCATTACAGTTCTGCTACCTCAATAGTTTAATTAATTTGGTTGTTATTAACGTTCACAAACGAAGTGAGCATACCAAAAAGACGTTCTTTCAAATACAACCAGCCAATTTGCTCACGCTGTAACAGATGGTTTACTTCACGGCTCTTGAATAGGTGATTAACCGCGAATTACACAATATCGTTCATAATATGGTATGAAATAAATGTAAAGCTTTGAAGTAGTTTCTCCCGAAACAACATTTTTTGAGTTGGTGTTGAATAAATCTCGGAAAATAATGAAACGGTGTACTTATTTTTAATTGTGGTTCCATTAATTTATTTGTATTAGTATGAGAAATTAGCGGTATTATTATACTTCAATTTTCATTACATTCGACGTTGTAATTAATTGTCGTTCTACTATATCTCCTGATAGTTTCAATTCACGCTTATAAACCACACCGTGAATTAGGCGGTCGTAGCGGTTTCCTAATTTTGTTGTAATTCTATGCATCGCATTAAGTCTATATTGATTATCTAAAACGGTATCAGAGAATGAATAGAACAATTCAGTTTCAGAAAATAATAACGCTATTATTCTGTAACAGTGTAGCGCAAAATACAAGGTGCAGATCACTCGTCGCATAGCTCCATTTTACATCAATGTCGAGCAACGAACGTTCAAAATATCTCTACTAATTGCCGAACCATGTTAATTACCATCCATTGAGATAGAATATCGGATCCAATATTGTCAAATATTGTGTCGTGCACTGAAGACCGTGTTGCCATTCTACTTCACTGAAATAGCGAACGTAATAATATGAAGTTGTTTAAAAAAGAAGAACTATTTTTTTTATTGATTCGCTCCGAAGAGTAGCCATCGAGATTTGTTATGCATTATAGACACTCAAAGCACGCTATAAAGTACCACTGTTCCATTTAAAGGGTACTTGTAAAAACACTTCTTCTTTTTGGATTATGACTTTTCTAGCGTCTCAAATCGAACTCACAAAATTCTTCTAAATTCAAAGAAATTAAGTAAAACATTTCAAATTGAAAGAAGAGAAACTCTAGAGTACTATTACAAATCACAAGTTCAAAGATATTAAGGGGGCACTACACATTTTTCGAAAGAAAAGATCGATTACATTTGTGGTTTTTTAAATTAAAATTTAACCATTTCCGGATCTATTGATATTAATTTTATAATTTTTCAATAGTTAAAAATGGCAAAAAAAAATGTTTGAAAACAAATTTTCACGTGATTTTTGACATCAGTCAAAAGTCATGTGATTCTTGTTGTTTTTGTTTACTATTTTTAGCCAGTACTAAATAAATTATTATGTACATACTATAGGAATAAATAATTGGTATTTCTTCTATTGGTGTTAGAAGTTCCGAGTCGACAGCGACGACTATTTGCATTTCGAGCATTGAGAAATGATATTTTAGCTTTACTGAATTTTGTCACTCAAGGCATCATCACGAAAATCGAAATACAAATTGAACAGAATGAGATGAAACCCCAATCACTGGTAACCACTGGACAACAGAAGAGACCTCTGGTGGTAGAAATAAATCGATTCTATGGAAATTCTGAAACGAGAAAAGCTGATATGACGAAAGAACGCCTTATTTTGATTTTATGCATTTCCTGAAAAATTGTACTTTTTGGTCTTTCGGTACCAATTATTCAGGCTACAGATAACCTACCGAGTACGGACTATTGTTATTTCACTCAGAACCGCCTTATCTACAAACCGTGAAGACGGTTTGTCCAAATTGTACTTGGGTTAAAACAAGAAGAAAGAAAAAGTGTGAAAAAAACCACCAACCAAAATTTTCTTTTCAAAATCATCCTGCTTTTCTTTTAACGTTTTTTTGAAAAAAGCTCACCGCTGTTCTGTAGTTTAGACTTTGTAGAACAACCTAAACAAAGGTTGAGTACGATCGGATAAGGCATAGCTTAGAAAAATGTAGCGAAAAATGTCAAAAATAACATGGAAAACACAACGTGTAGTGGCCTCTTAAAGAAATATGCTTCAACTAGTATGTGTGTTTTATAATTTTTCATTGAAACACTCGATATGTAATACAATTTTTTTCTAGTTTTCAATTCCTAAAATAAATTTTGACGTCAGTGTTACGACTAAAAATATATTAACAATGGTAGAATAGTAAGGATCGATCAGAATGATAATTCATGTGTGATTTCATCAGTTCTAAATCGAGGCCAGTTAGTACGCAAAATTTCCAAGAAGTTGAACGACTTACTGCGCGCAATTGCGATTCACCGCCACCGTAGAAACTTTTCTCTTGTCAAATGAAGGCTGGCCGTAAAAAAAGGAGAGAAAAAAAGTTGCGGGAAAGCCGCTCGTAAAGCGGCAACAAGAGTCAGCCCGACCGAATAAGGGCCGAATGTTGCGGCTATTTCGGGCTGCTCGTAAGTTCTTACGAAGCTGAACGGGCCACTTTCGTCACGCCTCTCTCTATCGCCTTTGGGTTAAGTGATCTTCCTCCGTATTCCACCCGTTTTGCACCCTTCGCCTTCATCAGGGCGATCCTTTCGATTCCCGAGGCGTCTACGATATTCCTCTTGGGACGAACTTTGATCCTTTTGTGGTTTTATTAACAAATTATTGGGTTCGACCGAACATTCTTGCCTATTCTGCTGAATGTCGTCTACAAGATAGGCCCCTAAAGAAGTAATCAGTAATATAGTGTAACGGGGTAGTTTTATTTTTACCGCTTGTAAGGCAATTTTTAAGATATTTTTGCAGTTAAAGTATTATAATAGATGAAGACTTTTGTAATTTTGCTTGTTCATTTATACGTGTATATACAAGATTTTGTTAAATTAAGTATTCTGTTCAATTCATTTCGTAGTTATATACAATATTATATATACGGGGATATTTACAGGGTTTTTAAAAAGTAGAATCTGATGTGCCTATTGTCTGTTCATAGATCTTAATTAATGCAAAATGCAAGATCTATCTGCTTTAGATTTCTCTATAGATTCTACAATTTTTGTTCAATCTAGTTGGATGTTTTTTTAGTTGTTCTTTATATCATGGCAGAAAGTATAGGTTACTAATTTTACAGAAATATTTGATTCGTTACTATTCCTATTTATTTAATTTTGTTCGTTATGTTTGACTGAAGAATATACTACATAGTTCAACAATAATAAGTAATACTCAGCGATTATGTGTCCAATTGATGGAAAATTTGTAAAAGTTTGTTTGCAAGTACGAACGCAGTCCGTCTGATTGTAGTTCGTAATGATTATCGAGAGAAAAATTTGATTTTTAAGGTTGCTCCTTCTTTATTGAGTATTATATAAATACAACATTTTTCAACTCCATTTAATGGAGCCTCCATCAAATTAATGAAATTAATCAAGAACAATAAAGGAGAATCTATTCTTCAAAAATCGTATAAAGAAATAGGTTATAGTAGTTACAATACATTCATCGCAAATTAAATTAAATGAAACAAGAAAGAAGGAGACAGAATTTAAGTAAAAAGAAATATACAAGTGCCAGTTTTTATGTACATGAATGGATTTCTTTACAAGTTATAAATTGATGGAGTAGGAATGGCTACTTTTTATTACTTTTCCATAAAATAATTTTATATCACAGCAGAATAGGACACGATCATGCCACTCCTATGAATGCACGAGGTGCGAAACTGCATGCAGAAAGTTTGCAGAAGCGAAAACGCTTAGCTTAGACGACAGCAAACAGACCGGGTTCTGTTTGCCTTTTCAAAGAAAGGGCACGTAGCCTACGTGGAAACGGAACACGATGTCCCTCTGTATTCCGGTGCATGCTTGCACATGGAAGAATTCAATATTGATGACAAGCTTCCCTCCATAAGTAATTCTGGCCCAACAATTCTTGTGTTCATAATGAAACGTGCCCGTAGACTTGAGGGGATGCCAGGCCGTTCTTGTTTTCGAGCGAACCTCAACGAACACAATTTAGGAAACTGCAGAGAAATAATATTTGCGTCTGCAGAAACATCATGCAATAATGCAAAATTTATTCGAAATTTATATTAGTTCCACTTATAGATCAGAAATATTTTCATGTCATCGGAGTAGTTTTACTCATCAAAGACGTTTGTTTATTTAAGAAATAGATCTGATAATTGATACTTCCAACATTGTACATATTTTACAGAATATCTGTAACCATGGCATTGGCTTCAGAGTTGGATTTAATAATTGGAAACGCAATTAATTAAGTCTTTAAATGAACATTTTTAAAAGCAAATGATTATTTAAGCAAATATTCTTAATGTCTTCGAGTGGTGACGATTATTTTAACGTTTGTGACCAATATATCATGGTTATTTTCATTTAAACACATACTTACATTGTATTTCAAAACTACGGTATAAGATAGAATTAAAATAATTATAATAATAATGACTTGGACTTGGTTATTCAATATCAAGAAAAACTCAACTACAATAAGTAAGATAACATTCGTTTTTTGTATTTAGTAAATGTTTGTGAATGAAAGTAATAATATTATTCTAATTCTAAACCATAGCGACAGGATGCGCGACTTGCACAATTGGTATACTGGAATACTCTGTCTATAACGTAGTGGACTCGGTCAATCTACATCTCTCAGTCTGTTAAAGAGATCTGTCTGTGACAATATAGAAGTCTGTATCATTTTGTTGCTAAACCCTGCGACGAAATTGAGTTCTACATTACCAAATATTAACGACAGAAAGCATTACATTGCTGACAAAAAACATTATTATGCCAACTGTTTAGCTCTTCCACTTTCCCTTCTATGTGATTCAAAGTTCGGTTAACTTTACTCCTAACGAAGTTTCCTCTTTTTAAATGCAACTGTCCTATTCCAAGAATTTCAAAGACTACCACAAACAGCTGATCGGAAACTCTGAGCAGAAGTAATAAATAACTCGTTACAACTATATCCAAGAACTTCTATTTTAATACCAACTTTCTTCTCAATAAACATAAAAATTATTCCAATTCGAAAACGAGAAACAAATACTTGACGGATTCGCGAACTTTCTTATTTTTCTTAAATATTTAACGTGTTCTTATCCTCGCAAACACGGTTCTATACTTCGTGTGAATTTTAAAGATATCGAATCAGGGATCACGTTTCGCGCTGTTTGCGACCCGTTTCAAAAATTCACTTCCCTCTTTGGAACTTTTTCCCGTTTGACGGCATAATCCTGTCAAAGTTCGCGAAGTGTGTCCATAGAGGGACAAGAGACTCGATTCGACGAGGGTCGAGAGCCCTCTCACACTGATTCCACGGCAGACTCCACGGCTGATTCCGAAGTTACTTCTCGCGCCGAAACCACGAACGAAAACAAAGCTGACAAACCTGGAATGCCACCTGCGCGCCGAGTGTGCAGGTGCATTGCAGTTTCATAGTCTTGGACCAGAGCTACGCCAGCCAGCCCCGCACTGCGAAGGGAACTGTAATCCTGTTTTCTAAATGTAACCAAACTTTGGCGAACATGTGTACGTTCGACCGCAAGCACTGTTCGACAATTTGTCTCCGCAGCCAACATCCCGCCACATTCTCTGGCTCTTTGTCCTTCTGCCTCCGTTTTCACTGCCAAAATGACTGTTAGGTGCGGCTATTCCGTCGATACCTAGATACGTGTACGGGTTGCTCTTGAAATTCGGCCAGAAGATTAGAGAACCGTGACGTAGAGAACTGATCGCGTGGAAGTCGTGGCTTGATTCTTGAAGGACCGAGACCCGATCGCTGGTGGCAGGCTTCAGGAACGTTCAGCTGGTGTCTCGTTAACTCGTTCATGATGTTCCATAGGAGCAAACTAGGGTAAACGTGCTAGGAATAGACGTATTACGAAAATTGCAAGGTTATATCGGATTTAGAAACTCCTAAATTAATAAGAAATTATTGAAGGATATACTTTGCAAAAGAGTGGTAACGTGGAAGTATAATTGTTCTATTTAAAAATCATAGTGCATAAATAAACTCTGTGACTTTTATCCAGCCTTGGTGCTCGCTTCTTTAATGTACAGTCCCAAACACCTGTATACTAACAGTCGGCCTTCATTTTCTTGATATCACATTATTTAACTTAAATAGTTCATCATTTTTCGAAGCTATGTTTAATTAAACCGTTCGCTGTAAAAGTGCTAAAAAGTTAAATGGTTAAATTTTTTTTAAAATTATTTTGTTGAGCGGAACAAATTATACAAAGTTAATAATTTGGTTGTTAATAAAGTGATACATTAATTTTTTTAAATAGAACCTTATATGTATTTATCCATAATTAGATAGCATTTGTTTAAACAAATTCATTTTACAGAATCTCCAAGTTTGAACAGAATTGATGCTTATGAAATGTGGGTGTTTAAAATTTTGAATTTGTATATTCAAGACTTCGTTATAGTTTTCCTTCGTACAGCTTTTCTCCAATATACACATACATAGATAGATTTATATTTAGTTGTTCCTTATGTTTTGAAGAAAAATTTAGACTACTTATTTTACGATAATATTACATGTATATATGTATGAGAAAGTACCCATACTGAGCACTCTTCTAGTACCTGAGTTTTCTAGGACCATTTACGATAATATTCGTTATTATTACAATTGCGAATTAATGCAAAACTGATCTTAAACCTCTAGTCTCAGGCGAAATAGTTTCCACTCAAGATGCTAGATAGTGCCAATAAATTGTTCGTATTAGTAGTGCAGGTATCTCTTTATATTCGAAAGTGAGCTTGTGATTTCCCTATAACTTCTGTAATTCTTGTCTAATCCAGATGGAACTTTCTTTGGTTGCTCTTTATGTATACGAGTGAGAATGTGTGTGAGAGAGAAAACATTAGTTGTTAAGCGTCCACATAATCACGATATAAAATACATAACAAAAAGCGCGAAAAGTAAGATAAAATTTGAATTGTGGGTAATACTTTTATCCCTTTTGGCCGTGGTTGTTAAAGAAAGAACAGATTTAACGGTTTCACGTGGTTTATTTGTATGGTTGTTGACGGCTCGACTCGCAGAACGTTACTGCTATATCATATTCGGCATACCGTAGACACACGAGTGTCGCGAGCAAAAAACGTAGGAGCCCGTGTCGTCGCGCTCTCGCACTTTCAGCGCGCAAATCAAATTATTACTGACTACAGAATAAAAAATATACTAACTAGTTATTGTTGCTCGCTCGCTTCGCGAACTCGCGAGTAGGGTTGTTCTTGCTCGCTTAATTCATATAGCTATTCATGTTTATTTTGTGTGCGATCCTTTACGGGCAACACAAGGAACTTCCCGAATTCTGATTACAGCGCCATCTATCGCGAATAAAACAAATGTTTGAAACTAGTGTTTTGAAAAGGTCTCATAGCCAGCTTTTACAGTGCATGATAAAAAATGAGATGTTCCATTAAAAAAATCATGTTGACCTTGACGTGACTTTGACCGGTCCTTTGAAGGTCAAACGGACACGATCATTCAATAGAATTTTTGAAACCCTAAAACATTTCTCTAAACCATTTTTCTCACAAATGTTCCATTTTGGAAATATTTGACTGTTTCCATACTTTTGGAGCACCCTGTATGTATATACATGTATTATATACGGATAAATATAATAATAATAATATATGTACATATATTATTTATTTCCGTTTAGTTATTCACTCATAAATTTATATTCTCCTATCTAGATTGCGTTATTGAGTTAAGTTTTCTTTAAAAAACTAAAAAACTACTGGACCAAATTAGAACAAAATCTAATCAGCTCTAAGTTAGATTAATACACATCGATTGCATCATCGATCATTTTGATCTCGCTATTAGTTTTTTAGAAAACGTTACCGAAAAATTTGTTTACATACGTACATACATACGCGCGTGCGCGCGCGAACAATTTGTTAAAAGTAGGCTAAAATTACTCCAATGACCTTGAAACATGGAGATCTGCTAAAAAATCGATTTTTCATTTTAGGGACAAATACAATAACTTCCCTATAAATCGGGAAGTTAATAAGAACTCACTGTATGTTAAGTGTAACAAAGTTCATAACGTCTTGTTGTTATGCACAGGATTGATTCTGTTTTCAAACTAGAAGACTAGGGATGAGTACATTTTACTTCTGTTGAAATAATTCCCCGGTTACCAGATATTTCACAAACAAAACATTGAATAACTATCGTATCTCGATTCTTATCCTCTGTTATCCACGGATGAATCTTCCCCGTAGGACGATCAGCCCTGTGATAAATCTCCATCTCGATGGTCTCGGCTTATTACACTCGACTTCAATTACAGGATGGAGGGTTTCGTCGCGTGCAGCGCCATCGTTACCCAACGTCCCATTCGGATCGTTTCCAGTTTGCGCAGAAGCGGAGGCTGAATTTTCAAGACGGATCTTAACGTTGGGAGAACGGTACGTGGCACGTGCTGATGGGCTCCTTAATAATCCCCAGTATCACTCCTCATTATCTCAGCCAGAGGGCAGGAACAGAACCCATTACGTCTACGCGGCCCAACGAGCTTATACACACCTCTTCTTCGTCCCCTCTTCCTCGTACTCTCTCGCGTGCACGTGGTTTCATCCTACATTTCTCTCTTACTCGTTCGCTCTTCCGAGCGGTCGCAATATTTGCTCGGTAAAGCGCGCTGCAATGCAATACCGCGGCTTGTGCATGAACGATGCAAACGTTGCCCGTTCGCACAACGACGCCACCTAAACAGCCAAGATCATCCTGGGGCCGATTACTCTAGCGAAAGTGCCCCATACTACCGGTGTCCCATCCTGCGACGTTTCTTCGGTTGGGTTTCATCCTCGATTGCATTGCCCCCGATACCTGGGACGGTGAGTGCACGTCGTGCGAAATTCGTCGAGTTTTTGAACTCTACCTTCTCGCGATGCTGATGATTTTTGCATAACTGCGGCATACACAGATGATGCGCGCTGTGAACTGTGCACCTTGGCCAGGCATATTATTTTTGACGTTGCGGTGGTTCTTTCGACTATTTTACTTTTCTGGCGGTTATTAAACGTACCTTCAAATTTGACCTCGCGCGTTTGCATTGCTCGATGCTTTCGGTTACTTTGAGAACAAACGTGTATAGACAAACTTGATTGTATGATTCCGTATGCTTTGGGATATGTAGGTATGTTCAGGAAGAAAATAATGTGAATACGTGCACTGTATTATTTTATTAACGAGAGATTGGGTCACCTGGTTTCCTTAACAGAGCTTTTATCGGTCTTGAAATACATTCGTATAATTTTTTTTATTATTTCCAGTGAAGTGTTCCTTCATTCTTTTTTAATTCAAATGTCTTCCTATTGCGGTAGATATGTTGACGCAAGGAAGTTGTTCCTCTATTTTCCAAGACTGTCAAAAGTGGCAATAATATATTCTTATTGGTTATTTTTAACAATGTTTTAATCAACTTTAAAATTTCTGCTAGAGAGATTTAAACAATCTCAATATTTGGCTATTTATAACTACATGTATACTATCATTCACAATGTTATATTTAATTTGTTACTACGTAAGTTTTAATTAAGTTATAAGTTCGAGTCTTCTTTTTTTAGTTTCGACAATATTGCCATTGTACGTATTATGTTCTATCACATTATTTTCTTAAGTTTTTTTTTGAATTTGAAAGATAGTTTCAAACTAGAAACCAAAGACATTACAAAATATCATACTTGCAGAAGTCATCCAAATTGCTATGTTTTACTTCTAATTCTGTCACATACAATCTTAAACAACTAATCCTCTATGCTACAATAGGTACAAAAACAAATTCAACGTGTCATAACATTATCTCCAAGTAACTTCTAATACAAAATGTAAATTACCAGAATTCTAATTCTTTAAGGTCATTTGAAGGTCGTACTGTTAGCTTTTCATTTCGTCTCAATGCATGCTAAATGGCAAAAGAAATAACCACACATATCTGGACACAGAATATCAAAAAATGGTTTTGAAAACTTACAAAAACAATATGCATAAGAAACCCTATATTGTCCCCTAAGAAAACCTTCAGAACTAGTTGGAAAAGTTGCGTGGTTCACCCTGTATATCGTTCCCGTTTTTCGAGCAGCACGTTGGTCGAACAATTTCGGTTAACCCGACGAGCCTTGCATTTTTCCGCTCGTCGACTGGCTGAAAGGCGAGTACGGTAGCGATGTAATTGTCAGAGGATATAGGATACACAAACGGGCCGCAATGTACGCCAGACGGATAACGATTGGAGGTACAAAGTGTATTTACTCTTAGTCGGTGGCTTTGTAGGTTTATTTTCAAGCTCAAAAGCGAAACCTCCACAAACACTTTTTACTGCGAACGTATTTCGCGAATTATATTTCTAGCGCCATTTCGACCATACTAGGTAGATTAAAATTGTTCTGTTTAAGAAGCACATTGGAGAACAATAGTTATTCTCTTCGATTCTACTTCGAGGCATCAGCGTTCCAGTATATGTTTAATAGCTTCTAATCTAGAATTTAATGTTCTTTGAAATTAAGACATAATTATTAATTAAGATACATAGTTTATATGCACTCCTCACGCATTGTTTTATATTTTGTTTGAGCACTCGATTTTATTTGCGATCTATATCATATGAAACATATTCTTGCCTACCTATCATATTGTATTATTTTTTTTTTAAACACAACTAAGATTCCTAACACATTTTGCATAATAGATTAAAATACAGTCACTGTCAGTAACCCATCGGTAAGCTGCAGTACTCCGTCAGTAGTGTAGTGGCCTTTGTTGATAAGACTGTGGAATATTCACTAGTTGTACGAACAGAAAGCACTGTTTTATCAATAGAATACTATACCTTACTACCGACCGGATACTCCTGCTCCCTGAAATCCAATGTCTGATAACTTAGTATCTGTATTGAAAAATTATTCTTTTTAATATTATCTTTGAAGTTCTTGCATATAAAATTCGAAAGTACAAATATTCCTTTCTTTCTTGAAGCGAGTGTACAAGGTAAAATGTTATAAAATCAGTATTTCTTGAAAATATTAAGCATTTTCGTGCCTCGGTTACTCACGCAGATGGTGTTCCTTTCTTCAAGAATCACAATCTCTATCGAAAGTACTTTAAAACAATAAGTATCATAGATTCGAACATTAAAATACTTGACTAGAAAGAGCAAAATTCACGCATAAAGTATAACACGAAATTGATAGGTTTTATTTGATAATGTTCGACAGTTTCTACTCGACGATTATATCGCAACTAACTGTATCTCGGAACGATTCTCTGAACATAATTGAAAGTAAACAATTAACATACAGGTTGCGAAATTAAAACATAACCAACGGCGCGTGGCTTTACCGATTATATTCGAATACATTTACAGTGGGTGTAGAAAGTATTCGTACACCGATCAATTAAAAAAAAAAAACTGTGTAAAATTGTTATTTATTAACTTATTTTTTATAAACAATAACATTCTACATATTCTCGGAAATCTCTAGAATAGATAGATTACAAAAAGAAATAGCTATTGATGTAAGTTGCGAAATTAACAAGAAAAATACGATTAATCGATAGAAATATTGAAGCAATAAGTATTCGCACAACTGTTTAATTTTTAAAACTTCATTAAAAACAAAAGAAATTAACATTAATTTATACATATATAATACTTCCTTCGTGGGATTTCCTTTTGATTTTATAATTATTGCAACTCTTTTAAGCGTTAAATTAACTAAATTATTAGTTATTCGAAGTGGGATCTTCTTCAATTCCCCTATTAGAGCCAGTTTTAAAAGTACTTTACTAGAAATTTGATGTTTTCTAATTCGTACGGAGCAATAAACTAATGTGTTTACGTTACAAACTCTACTCTAAATGGTTCGTCATAAGAATCGTACAAATACTTATTGCTTCTATACTTTTACCCACTTTTCGCATTTTTTTTGTTAATTTCACAAATTATATTAACTAGTAAATGTTGTTCGGACTATACCTATCTTAGAGACTTTGGAGAATATGTAAAATATCATTGATTATAAAAAAAGAAGTTAAGAAACTATAATTTCACACAAAAGTTTTTTGGAAAATTGATCGGTGTACGAGTACATTCTACGCCCACTGTATATTCTAACAGAAATCAATCACAGGCTTTGTAGTAGAATAAGAGCAAATCGAGATAAAAACTGAAATAATAGTAGAATTATTCCAAATTGTCAAAATAATGTTGTACATATTCAGTATTATGACATTAACAACATCTCTCGTGACTCATCTATAAATTAAAACTCCCCATCTTTTAACGTTCCTCACTCGCAGTCTTCAAGAAACACAACATAGTTCACCTGGGAAGAGGAGGAAACTAATTGAGATTCCCTGACGTGGCGCATCGGTTGAAACCGTATACCTCGAGAGAAATTCCCGAGGCAGGTTGTCTAAACGCGTAGTTACCTGCGAATCGGGACTTCTACGGATTCCCTCGCGTCTGACAGGAAATTGCAGTTTATCGTTGGCGATACAAGCAGGCGTTTACGGAGCGAGCTACTCGTCCCTGGCGAGTGGTCGTCGAGCGTGTCCCCTTTGGAACTACGACGAGGGCGAGTAATCCGATCGCCCACGCTTGCCCCTATGTACCACCAACCAAGGGGTGGCGATTTCGCGGATCCGCGCCTCCGCAAGGGCGTGCACAAACGCGGCGTTACGGGACAAGCAGCTTTAATTGTTTCGTGTATCCGAGTAGGATCGTTATTTCCGTAGCGTGCACGCGCGTCTTCGACACAACTCGTGACAAAATTCCGTGACAGAAGTGATCCTAAAACGGAAAGCGTGGCTACGAAATTAACGGCGTACTCTGTTATTTTAGGTCAAAAAATGAATTTTTTAAATATTCTTCTCACGTATCCTTCCTTCGTGGTCGATGTATAAAGACAAATTCTAGAAACTGGGACGTGCGGTAAACTCTTTTCTAAAAGAATATACAGAAACTTTGGTCGTAATTTTTGTTGAAGACCTAATAATAGGGAATAAATAATATTAATAAATAGTGTTGTGCCCTCAGGCGGTTTTTAAAGGATTTTGGGATATCGTGGGTTTCGGAGCGTTTAAAGAATTGGAATTCACCGATGTTCGATAACGAGTCGAAGGATCGTAACTCCAGCGATGTACTCTCAACAATGACTTTATTCAAAATGTACTCAGTTCTCCCTTTTTACAAAGTGTTATCGTTTTTATAGCCTTCGTTGGCAATCGGGTATGACCATATATGGTCATGTTGCTAGGCGCGAGTGTTGCTAACGTGGATTTCGGACATTCTTAACCGTGCATAAGCGGGTCGTTACCTGATTAGCGATGATCGATCATATGTTGCAATATTCGTGTGTCAGAGCACAACCATATAGGGTTGTGTATTTTCCCAGTAATTTTAAAGATATTCATGAATTCAATGAATATTCAATAAATATGCATTGACCATCGATAGTTTTACTATTAATATTTATTCTAACATGAAAATTTCCCTCTTTATTCTCATTTTATTAGCCAGTACCATAGTATGGTTTAAGAGACTAGAAAACAACGAGGATGCAGAGTTTCTGCAATCCTCTATTTTCCCACAGATCCTGACAAAGCACTATATCACCAAAGTCATGAAAGAAGAATGGCGATGTTTCACGGTTCTATTTTCTTCATTCCTTTTCCCGTTCAGAGCTTCGTTGCAACCCTCTCGGAAAGAAACTGGTGTCACTTCTAACGCCTCTAATTAATCGCGCCACAAAAGGCGACCGGAGAAATGCTCATTCACCGTTCATTGTTTCTCACCCCTCCCGGAATTAAATTGAAGCAAGGTTAACACGGAACAACAGAGTGAAAGGAGTCCCCTGAAAGAATAAACACTTTGCTATACAACGCTGGTATTTCGCGGGCTTTTAATTTCCAGCTGGTATTAAGAAAACTTTCCATCACATTCGTTGCGCGATTCGATTTTCTTTTCAGCGTCTTGCTTTTAAAACGACCATCGCCGTAAACCACCTAGTCACGTGGTTTTCACAGAGCACTTTTAACAAGCTAAAACTTCACTCATTATCCGATGACGTTAGAAAGCAGGGGGGTTAATGGACGGCTAAGAGCGAAGCAGGTGAAAGATGAAGAACCAAGGTGGAGAAGAGCTGGGTAAAAAAAGAGGCAGAGATCTTAGTTAACAAAGTATGGGAAATTGCTAGGTTGCCCAGAACGGTTAAAGTGGAGTTTAGCGAGACGGAACTTTTAATCTTTTCCGGAGATGATCGTAGATATTCGTATTCGTATGCTTTGCCGAGGTTAACTGCTACTTTACATCTTGATCTTTCTCGCTATCCAACCGACGCGACGATCGAAACGATGGGACGCGTTATCCTGTCATTCTTCTTCCGTTGTTGCCCTCGTAATCTATTTCTTATCCGTTCTTACGATCCATCGACATGATTGCTTTAATAGATTGCGACGAGGTCGTTCCGGTCTGTTTTGAAGCGGGATTAATCGACGTTCCCGACTTTCCACCAAGTAAGAACTTTTTCTTTGAAGAGATGACGAAGATGTAATCGTTCATTCGGTATTCCGCGAGGCTGTGATGAAGTCCATTCGCTTATCGTCGCGGAAAAGCTATGACTAATATATTTTCAGAATCTCTAGTTTCGCGAGTCGAGAAACACTAACTTTGTTTCTCATTTCCCGGGAGTATGCGTGTTTAGTTTTTTATTTCAAGGAATAGAACATATGAGAATTTCGTTGATAAATTAAACGTAGTATAGTTGGTTTTCTTTGAGAACTAAGGTATTTTGAATCTTTTGGGAACAGTGTCCATACAATTTTTAATTTTCGTTTCAAATATAATAGCCACAATCCAATAAATTCAAAGTTTCCAAACTTACCCTTTCTACCAACGATACTAAAAAACCATTTTTAATTTTTAATTTCCAATCAGTTGTCGTCAATTGATTTAAAAATTTCTTTTTGTAATGATTGTAAAATTTATCTAGCGGTACCCTCCTCCCTCCTACCGGATCTCAATACACATATGTTATATGTAGACTGAGTATTTTATGTACTTATAAATTATAATAATATGAAATACACGTACAAGACGTGTACAAAATATACTTTGCCGAACCGATGATAAATTCGCCATGCCTCTGGCCTAATTATTAAAAAAACATTTCCTGCTATTATTACCAACTATTGCAAAACAGGAAATACATCTAAAATTACTTTTAAAAAATACTGGTTTTATTAATTGAGAGTAAAACCAGCGTGAAACAAAATGAGAATTAAAGAGAATAAAACAATACAATTAGTAGTGAATGGTAGTAGATTAAAATGATAAGCATCGGAATGAATTAAATGCGGCATCAAAGGTTGCAGAAATCTGTGTGGAAAATTCAGCGATTTAAAACTGCATTACTTCTGGTTAGCCAGTGTTTAATGTAACAATTGGACATACTAAAGTTTGCTCTGTCGTTTAACTCCGACATGGAATTCCACGAACTTGACCAGCCGCAAAGAGGAACGTACCAAACATAACAAACAATGACTGGACGTTTTACCAGTGCGTGTGTTCGTTGAACCGACTCTGTAATCGAATTAACAGGATACTTCGTAATTAAACTAGCGGGGGCCAGCGTAATAAGGCCGCAAGGGCTTAATTTCGACTGAGCGTGAAACAGAGTCGAACAGTTCAACTGGGTCAATAGTTTCCCCTTCAGAAGTCGCATAAAGAAATTTGTCCAAGTTATTACAGAACTGTCATGGTATTAATCTAGAACGTATCAAGTTTCCTAACAGTCAGAACTTCCACCAAAACTTTTAGATCTTATTAACTTTACACAATATCGGTATCATCTCAACCTCTCATGAATTTGGTTAAAAAAGTTATCTATAACAAAGCATATGTCAGGAGGAAAATTCAACGAAACGAAAACGAGTTTCAGAAATTGTAGGAAAAATAATGAAAATATGAATGGTTGCAAAAGTCTTATAAGAGTTGTATATTTCAGATAATTTTCCTTATCCTCAGATTTAAACTAAATCTACTATGACCTAATAATAGTTTGAAAATTCAAGGTGTAATATTTAAACAAAAATTATTCTTGTCGTTTTTTCCAGTAAGTAGCATGCTATTTAATATCTACAATAACTTCATTGGATGATTTCGACGAGATCATTTTGGTATAGAACACTTTGCTAGAATTAAACTCATTTTTAAAGTATTGCCGTGGCCAATCATTATTCTAGAGGTTCCAAGGTCATTTATAAATAGTCAAAAATTAGTTGGCTTTAATAATTTTAGCAGTACAGTTAATAAAGATATCAAGACACTAAGTTTCTACGCGAGACTTTCGGGGAATGCCGGCCGTTGAAACTATAATAAGAGTTGGATAAAAATGGTTGAGGAAATGTCAGGTCCTTTCTCTCGAAGAACGTGAAGGAATTCTTTCCTTAACGAGCCCATTAACTCTCAGGTCCACTAGTCAGAATGTCCTCGAGGTCGAGGGAGAATAAGTTTAAAGAATGAGTTTGTCCTCCGCGAAGCATGAGAAAAACGTAAGGACACGCAGGCTCTCGAAATGGAGAACCCATCGCACGTGTTTCAGACACACACGTATAAAGATTCGAGGGATCGAATACGACTCTTGCGCTTCCGGTATTTCCCATTTCCATCGACATATCCTGGCTTCGTTCTGTCTTTCTCTGTCTGGGCATCTTCCGCGGTGCTCGCTGCCACTTCGAAATACATGTAAGTGCCGATCTTCTGGCGGAAAGAGAGGCAATCCTGGGTGCATTAGCCGCGTCGCGCACGTAACCCCCCGGAAGTACTGTCATTATTCTTTGGAAATGGCTCCCTGGAACGACCAGCGACTTCTGCTAATAGATTCTTAAAACTGGCTCGAACGAACGGGAAATACCTCGGAAAAAACACCTGGCCCTGGCCAAAAATAGGCACACTATTCGAGTTATAAATGATTGATGGATTTCAAATATTTACCATAAATTTCAGTTAATTTCTTGAAGGATATTGACACATACAGTGGCGGCCATATACTTACGTACACTTTATATTTTAACTTTAAAACCTGACTTATTTCTACAGAGCTCAGATAGTCGTATCAACAATTTATTTCTAATAGTATTGAACCCTGATGTACATATCTGCAGTAGAACTTTTACTTATTTCGAGAAAATAAGTACTTTGTAAATGTTTTGTTCTGGTCTTCGGTTTTGTATCGGACATCTACGTACGTATGCTTTTGTTTCGCACAGCTAAGCCACATGTAAACAATATTTACCAGTATCTGCTCAGCAGTGTTTACAGTTACACGTATTACAATAGTGCTGTCATGAGTAAAGGAAGAAATATCACGCCAGAACAACGGCAACTAGTACAACAGCTTCGGAAGGATGGAATGTCCTACCGAAAGATTTCCGCAAAATTAGAAATATCCGTTATGGCTTGCCATCAAGCTGTACAACATATTAAACTTCATGGAACACCAGACAATGTTCCTCGTAAAGTATTGTTTAATGTATAAGTGTACAAGAAATAATATTTAATTTTATTAACTGTACGTAAGTATATGGCCGCCACTGTATACATACTGTATGTATACGTTTGCTTTTATATTAAAATGACCGTTATTTACGATTCCATTATCTTTTAGCATTAAAAAATATACAATATTTTTATGTTAAAAACAGCATATTTGTACGTTAAAATTAATTTAGAGATGAAGATGTTTTAATTTATGTGTATTCGATCAGAGTTAAAAAAAATTCATTTGAAAATCGTCTTTCAAGAGGTCAAAATGACTTCAATGGTATTAGTATCTTTCCCCTTCTCGTAAATTTTGTCAAATAACTTGTCTCTAACAACACATACGTGAGTAAGAAAATTAAGCAATTCATTTGTAATGTTCATTCTAGTTAACAATGGGCAGGGTTCATCGTGAAATATCATTTAATTTCAGAATTTAGATCACTCTATTCGTCATTAAAAATTATATATGTAAATTTTATTTGGATACTAGATGACCAATAAAATCAACAGTTATTGAAATCGATTATTATTCGTTCAAGGTGAAATGTAATTTTATTTTACAATTCAGATTCTAATTATTATTAAACAAATAAATAGTGATAAGCTGATCATCTTTTGTTCGTTATTCGATACTTATCCATTGTCACTTTGATTTTAATGAAATTCCGTCCACGTATTGAAAAATATCAGTAGTATCAAAGTTTACAACGTACACAGGTATAATTAGAAATCACTAGACAACTATTTTTGTATTTTTTTTATTAATTTTAATATTTGCATTAATTAATTTTTTATCTAGGTACCAATTATCTTTATTTTTAATGTGCCCCTTCCTGGAACAACTAATAATAATTGTACATATTAATCTATTTTTCATTTTGCAATAATTTGGCTGTATTCTCGTCTGTTCTTGTCTAGCTTTTGTATTGAATATTTGAAAAATATGTAAACCAGATCTTGAAAGGTACACTACTTTAAATAACTTCTGTTTTGATAACCACAAAATACGATTCAAAACGTGTGCATATCTGAACACTGCAAAAATTCGATATCCTCGAACAATCGTTTAAAGATTCCCAGCTTCTCCAAGAATAGAGAACATTGCAAGCACGTTGAATAGACGTCAGAAAAATGTGAAACCTTGACAGGCTATGCAACGCGAGAGAATTCAGCTCACGAGAGGCGATCTCCGCGTGCCAAAGTGTCTCCGAGTAAATCCAAGGAATTGGGGGATTCGTCCCACTAATCAGAAGGCATCGCGCCAGTCTTAGAGCAGGAATCACAGGGAGACGGTATAAATTAGCTCCCATCGAATCTCGGAGTTTCCACGGCTCGGTAATTGGCTCAGCCGGTGACTCTCAACCAGACAATAGTGAGAGAAAGGGAGGGGAAGAGGGATTCCCCGCCGTGAAACTTCTACATCGTCGCAAGCTCATTCGCATTCATTGGTTTCCAATTAATTCCTACAAAGCGGTCGAGTTATTAACCCGCTAATTGCGGGCCCCCAACGCCCCCGCGAATCCAGATGCCCATCGCGTACGAGCTCGGCCTTTGCGTATTCATCGGATTGAAAAAGCGGGCTTTCTTCGTTCTTAATAAATGCACGGGGCTGTGAATTCAATGTCGCAGCTGCGCGATGAAATATTGAATTAGCATCGAATGAAAAGTTCTCGAAGAAATCGGATTCTCCGCATGCTACGTTAGATTCGTGAAGGGTAACGATGTGGATCGTGACAGTTGGACGGTAATTGAGCAACCTCGCGGTTGCTTCTCTGATTGAATCGAAGAGGTAATTGTAGTAATACTTACTGATCAAGTAGACATTGCTGAGAAAAACTAGTAATCGTAAATTACATTTATAAACTGTTATTAATAAGATTGATGAGTAATCACAGATTTGATCTATAATCTGTCTATAAAACGACACATTTATATACTATTATAACTGGGCTCAACAATATTACATTCATAATCTGTCAACACTGAAAGAAATCAAATTAGACTTAAAATCAGTTTGTAAATTCGGATTGTAATTTTTCTCGTATTGATAAATTCATGTTTGAATTTAGTTTGAGTGATGTTTACTCTAACGATACTTTCTTTAGGTTCCTTCTAGTTCATTGATTGTAGTCACTATGTAATATTAAAAATCCATTTTACGAAGTGTAAAATTAAAGCTTCAGAAAAGCAAAGCCATTTGTAATATAAAATGAATTCTAAAACACAAAAATTAATTTACAACAGGAGACTTTTGGCTGACAAGTTAAATCTCCCTCGTGAAATTGTTTAAATATTATGTATCATAACATGTTGTGATGTAAAAGTCATGTACTGTTATGTATGTATGTATACAGTTATGAATACAATTATGTACATATAGCTACATTTGTCCTTGTCAGAGATGAACCTAAATAATTTTCTATCACTTTGGTAAGATAGTAATTCTTCTTTTCATTAATAGTCGATACAAAGATACTTAAAATTATCAAAACTACAATTAAGAACAAAGCTGTATAAATATAAATAACTTACAATAATTGATGTAACGTTTCTACCATCAAGTACAGCTTTTAACTGTAAAAACATTCATATTTTTAGTTATTACACTACATTACAATATGTAATTTATATAATTACATCGAAATAAAAAACGAATTATCCAATCAACCGTCTCATTATGTAAATTAATTGTACCCTTACTTTTCTAGGTCTTCTGTTTATATAAAAAAAGTAACAAGAAATTATCATAATAGATATATTCATTGGTATTTTATAAACCCAAGTTGTAGATTCAGTAATAGAAGTATAGTTTTATCAGAGCTTTATCATATATTAGTTTTTCGAGTAATCTCTTACCTTGATCCATCATACAAATTGATTCCTGATTTTTCCAAAGTTTGACTTTTTCGATTAAAACATGATGCCTACGATATGTTGCTCAGCAAGTTTACAGACAAACTTTGCACATAATCTAGATTATCGTTGTGCATCCAAATGTACGGATATTATTATTTAAACTTCGCTATACGCTTCCCAAACTGATAAGGGAATTTCCGACGCAACTTGGGCGCAAACATAAGGATCTCATCGTGCGGAGAGTTTCGAATTTGTGGTCGCGCGTCCCAACCACAGGTCAATAAATTCCAACGGTGGTCGTTCCGTTTCACCTGCATTTTGTGGACGGAACGGTTATCCTATCCCGGTGGATTAACGGATATTATATCGAGTTTCCAAGTTGATCGAGCGGATCCGCTCCCTCTAAAAGGAGTGGCTGGGAGGGGGGGAGTGGCGACCGTAGACGGAGGATGATTCGCGCATATTGACCATCAGAAATTGCTACCGCTTTGTTTGAGCAGATGTTGCGAGGATAATACGAAATCCTGGTTTTCGACTGTTCCAACTCGCAGTGCTGGTTGCACTCTTAGTAACGTTTTCGATGCACGTCTCGTTCTGTTCCAACTTACCAGCCATACTGGCTCCGTAAACATTCGGAGTGCAATCTCAAGAATGACGCGAAAAATACAAATAGAGAAGAAAGTATGTGGAGACAATCTTCTGCCAGGTTGTCGCGCGAAATAATTGAATAATATTGTCCTTGAGAATTTTATAGAGTTTCCAGTCGTGTAAAGTTGACTACTTGGTAATAGAGGTTTTATTCGATCGAGGATTCCTTCCAATTTGATATATTTAAATAAATTACGAATATAGGAAAACAGTGTTCGCGGTTTTTAAGAGAAAAATCTCTTCTTTCGCGAAAACTAAAATTAACTTTGAAAGCTTATAAAAACTCAACGAATTAAAAAGAAGAAGGAAATTATGTGCTACATTGTAGATCATTTTATAACAAATAATGTGTACAATTTTATGTTATTGAGATGAGTCACAAATAAATTTCGTTTCTTAATTTATATTTTATTTCCTAACATATCGTTACAAAATAAATCTTAATTATATAATCACTGTAGTGGTTACCACTTGTTCTCATTTAATATGCAAATTGAATATTGGTACTTGCAATGTTTTTCTTGAAAGCATGCGAGAAAAAATATCTTCATTTTATATCCTGTTTTATAACTCTAATGTGGCAACAGTCGATAAAGGTACTCCACTGAATTTACTTATAATCGTATTTTACGGTTTAAAAGAAAGATAATTAAAAATGGCTTAAAAAGAAAGATACAACTGAAAGAATGAAGATGAGAGTCAGGTCAGAGACATAAAAGAGCGATACAGTCTTTAAATATCAGTAGTATATTAACATTAAACCTACCACGACCGGTCACATGACAGTTTTTAAATTGTTGTATTCAGTTTTTATATGGAATATATGAATTATATACAACTGTTTCATGCATCATTCAATTTAGTTCCACGTAAAATATTGTTGTATTTAATTGAAACAAGTTTCTTTGAAACTAGCCGTTTGTCCCATCACAGTAGAAATGAATGTCTGTAGTTTTAATGTTAAGAAATACCGACTATTGTTCACTGAACCTATTGCTTGCAAGCTACTATACAAAATTTCACCATCAATCCTATACTATTACTCCAACGAAATATTGCCCATCTCTTCCTCAAATTGATACGACAGCTACAATACTGCAGGATAACGGTGTCAAGCTGTTTCTGCATCGACGCTGGTAAAGGTTTGTCATCATTTCAGAGTGCTTCAATATTTCGCGATTTCCGTAGCAATCTCTTTCCGAAAACCTTGGCTCAGGTTGGGGAGCCAAACAGGAACCTCTGTGGGATGAAATTCACCGAAAATTGCACCGTCTTCGCAGTGCGGCAAATGGTATAAAATTCGCGGAGGTGAAATGCCCATCTCAGCGAGTCGAGCCTTTTTCCAGCTGAAAGCCGCGCGTGCTCGCGAAGACACGCCAGTGGGACGAGAACGCAGCAGAGGAAGCTCATTTCGTTTCAGAAGTCGAGCAAAAGACATCCCACGAAGTCGCAGACTGCTTCGTCGTGATATTCTATTTTATAAATGTTTCGTCGAGTCACTTCTGCGTTTGATTGCGGATATTGATTGCGTCACTATAATCGCTACTGTGGAATAACGTCTAGGCGAGAGTTTGATGAAGTGTAGCTAAGAAAAGTGACAGAATAGTTATTTAGTCTATAGAAATTGTTCCGACCCAAGGAGCATAAATGGAAGTTTATTGTTATGTTGATGACATACGAGCGAAAAAAAGCTATTTCTGAGGACTAAGATATTTCGAATCTTATTGCAAGTAATGACCTTTAGAATCTTAATTTTTACGGTAGAGCCTTGATCATACTCATGGAGTCAGAGTAAATCACCGAGTTTTGTAAATTATTTTCGCTTACATATTTCAGAGCATTCAGGATTGCATACGCTTCAGCAGTAAAGATAGATGTCACTTTGGGAAGGTTCTGTTGGATTTTTTTATTGTCTGTAATAATAGCATATCCAACGCCTCGCTCAGATTTCGATGCATCTGTATACATTTGTTTGTATTGGACATATTTATTGTTGAGTTCTAGGAATTTGGATTTGTGTTCAATTCTGCTTTGTTCGTTTTCTGACCTTTCGGCGAGTTCAATGTTGGTTTGGACCAATAGAAAGGACAACCAATAGGAAGGACAAGCACAAAATTATCCAAGAAATCCAAGAAATGTACACAGAACTCACAAATAGAAAAATAAACACCACAATTATTTGGGTTCCCTCTCATCAAGGAATAATTGGAAACGAAAAAGCAGACACCGCCGCAAAAGAAGCAACCGAACTACCACCAAACGAACCTGCAGCACCAATACCATATCTTGACCAAATAATTAATGTAAAAACAATAATAAAAGAAGAATGGAATAAAATTTGGACCACAACCAACATAACAAAAATTCACAACATCATCCAGAACTTCTATCAGCAAATACCAACTATAAACCTCAACAGGAAAGAAAAATCTGTATTGTCTCGACTGAGAACTGGCCATACGAAAGTCACCAACGACTACCTCATCACGAAAAACCGAACCCCCCAAATGTCATTTTTGCCAAACCCATCGTCTAACAGTAAACCACCTATTATACGAATGTAAAGAAATAGAACAGAAAAAGAAAAAATACGGAATCAAACCAGACTCAGCCCTAACAGTGCAAGACCACATCAGAAATACAATAGACTTCCTCAAAGACATCAATATATATATTCTAAGATATAAATAATCGCAAATAGTTATGTCGCTAATGACCTTGTAGTCGATGCGACATAAAACAGACAAGGAAAAAAAAATCTTAATTTTAATATCGATCTCAATAGCTGAAGTACCGTAAACCCAGAGTTTCCGAAGGAGCTACTTGGCGAGAAAGCAGACCACATAAGCCTTGGTCCCATCTGAAAGAAATTTCGACCACCCTTTGAGTCTTGAAACTTTCCACGTTATTATGTTGAGGGTGTTGAGTGGGAAGCGATAACGTTGAAATTACCAAAAAGATATCGACTTTCGACATTCGCTCGAATCTCTTCGTATATCGAAGGATACAATTTAATACATTCTGTATCCGACTTTCATACAAACTTTTTTGTTTATCGAAGAAAGAACCAATGCAATACACTCACATAATATAACGCAAATAACAATTTTTGACCGACTTCAAAAAGGAAGAGGTTACTCAATTTAACAGGTATATTGTTTTTTTTTATTGTACAGCAGTAGAAGTTTGCCTGAATCAATAACCCAACCTGTTATAATAACAAATAAATATTTCATTATCGTCGCAATCCAACCTGTGAGCAGTCGCAACCGATGCGGTGATCCGACAGAAATAAACTTTTTCTCTAGTAAAATTTCAATCTACAAAATAAAGACAAATTGTTGGTCACAAGCTGTGATGAAGCAAACAAAATCCAAAAGAAAAATAAAGTCTACATTAAACTCAGGAATTTATGCATTAAGGTATGCAAATCGTGCTGAATGTATACAAACATTTGCATTTATATAAAATGAAATATTATGAAACACATTTTGCATTAGTTTTGCATTAGTTTTGCATACGTTTTCCATATTAGCACGCACCATAAATACATCATACTCGTCTAGTTAATATTAACTGATTTTCATGAAAGTCTTTTACAAGTATTCATAGAATGATAGAAGACATAAGTACATCTTTCTATATTTTTAGTGTAAATATGAATCCAAACTGAAAGTATAAAAAGCATTCATTGAAACATAAACTGTAAACTGTTTTGTATGAAAGCGTATTACCTATTCAGAAAATATTCTCCTTGCCTGTATATTAATTAATAATGATGCATTAATTTAATGCTTTTAGGCATTACAAAATAATTCAGTGAAATAAGAAGGGAACACACACTTTTATGTAATATAATGTTACAGTACATATCATGATGTTTATCGTTGTTAAATGCATAACAAATTCTCCTAAACATTAGTAGGAATCATGATAGATACTGTAGTTCTATCTACAGTCTTTTTTAATAATCTTGCTTCCACATAATGAATGTTATCACTATTAAAGCTTATAATTATAATTCCGATATTCCATGAAGTAACAAGTTATTTCATAAAATCTTATTTCATAAGATACTTTAACTAGTTATTCTACATAATACCTTGTATTTCTGTTAAATAACGTAGCTGTATAAAATAAAGGTATGAAGTAAATAAACAGGATGAAGATTATTACTTGAGAAATATGATAAATTTTAGTAGTAAGTAATTATTAAAAAAAAAATTGCAAACAAAATTATTCTTTTAGAACGATCATAAATTAATACATCTTTGGAATATAATTTTTACGGAAGTAATAAAAAATATATGTAAAGTCTTGCATATAAAATAATTAAAATACAGGTAAAATGCAAAGTAACATGATATTTCTGGTTGTGAATGTGATATGACATTAGTTAGAATACCAAATAATAAAACTATTCTATAATTTCACTACGCCGTAGATTAGTATTTCATAAAATAACTGAATCGTTTCATGATTAAACATTTTAACCGTGAGATAACGAATAACGCACACCAGTAGCATATTTTCTATAAAACCAACAAGAATACGAATCGTCACACTTGGGCACTGTGTTCGTCCAATACCATAAAATGGTATTGGTTAAATGGTTAACTGTGGTCCACTGTGTGGTTACTAACAAATCGAGTCTCAGTAATGGAACAGTGCAAACAGATTGGATCGTCTGACCAACCGCTGTCTTATTCTACTTGGCTGACCAAAGTTAAATCCATTCCACTTACGTTGACTAAATGTGATCATCTTTTGGTTGTTCGACTAGAATTGGCTCTGTTTCACTTGTCGACTTTAAGGATCATCCTATTCTACTTGCCTCATAAAGGATCATTTCATGCTGCCCGTCAGACCAAGCGTAATCCTATTGCACTTGTCTGATCTGATACCATCCTATTCTACATTCCTGCCTAGTGTAACTTCAGGAAGTTCAAAGAAAATGAATTATTGGTACGTTTCTTTACACGGAACTCAATGTATAAACCGTCAAATTAAGTACATTAACGAAGTAAAAATTACTTCTCTCAAGCATTCAGGTTGCTATGATTACTTATTATGAATTCATTCTTTTGAAAATAGAGGCCTGGGCTACGTCTAGTAAATAAATTTTTATTTTTAATTAAATTGAGTTAATATCCACAAATCGTGGTAGAAAGATAGAGAAAGCGCTGGTAAGAGGCTCTTGGCGCCATTTTCCACTAAAAAGGAAAACACAGTAAATTAGCCTCCAGACTCAATTTTGTGGATTCATCGAGCATCATGCTGCAAGCATGCCGGCGTACGGTATATAATCATGTAAATGAATCACCTAAATACCTCCAGTATTCATGGAAGCACGATAAAATTTTTCAGATGATAACATGGTAAACTTTTCGAAGACATAAACAATATAATGAAAAAGTAATTCTTTTACAAGTCATATTTTACGAAATGTCAAAATTGTAAACATATTGTTTTCCTATGGAATGTAATTTATAACGAAATTCGATGATGTGTAACATTTTGATCTCCATGTAACCTTGAAAAGCAATTCTCACGTTTGTATAGGGGAAAGCGAAATATTTCGTACAGTTCATTTTCTATAGAAGAAAATTTGTAGAAAATTAATGCAGATAATTGTGAATACATTCGGAAAAGATATATATATATAGTTTTTCATAAATTGACACAGTTTCATGACTGTTTTATAAATATTATTTTTACTGTTGATTCAGGATTGAATTTGATTGACTTGTAAGCTAGATTCTGCATGGAGCAAATTGTATAATTCTATTAAAAAATATGTATGATTTTGAAATCTTATAAAATATGGCCTTGAGAGAAATTTCATTTTTATTACATATTTCATTTGCCCCTTACTTACAGAGTATAATGATGTAAAGTATTACACACGTATTTTATTACATCGACTGATGCTTATGTCTAAGGAGTGAAAACTACTCTTGAAGTTGTAAATGAATTATGTATTTAATTAAATTGAAATAGTAAATTTAAATAGTTACGACGTTTTGAAAAAATGTCTCCTTAATCGTGTCTACGACTGTAGATATTTCTTTCACAACTTCAAGAGTAGCTATCACCACTTGAACGTGAATATCAGTCGATATAAAAAACGCACATTTTTATCATTTTTCATTGCTTCACCTGTGTATCAAGTTTTATTAAAATTAGAGTGTTACAATTGCACGATGTTCCTTGTGAGTGTCGCCCTTTCGTATATCTATAAATTCTGGAGTTATCGAAGCGATTCCCACCACTTGTTCCACATTGTAGAGAACAGGGAACGAAAAGGTTTCCGGGAACTACGAGCGAGGACACTCTAGCGGTGGTTTGGATATATTGCGGTGTCGAATCTCGTTCCCGGTTTCGCCGTTGTAAACAAATTTTTCCCTCGTCAAAGTCTCCGGTGCGGCTGAGAGGAACCGAACTGGCCAGCCGAAATGGGAACTCGTCGAAAATGAGGACGTATTGTTTCCGCGGCATCGATTCGGTCGAAGTTCGGCAACGGAACGTTCGTTGGATTCGCTATTACTCGGTGCTACATTGAAAAAATAGCAGGTATGGGACAGAAACAGTTTCACGACTGGATAGCTTCAAATATACCGAATAAATTGTGTTCCATTGGAATCCGTTTTCAAAAATCCGTCTCGCGGAAAGTAAACAACACAGAATGCCATTGATCTCCAGGAAATTGCGTTCATGCAGGATAGGGCCTATTCCTTTACTAATCTTGAAGAGCACCAACAACGCATTTACTAAGAAATATGCAAAATTACGGAAAAGGACATAAGGAATATATTGCGCAACGTTAAGAAGTGAACGTAGGTACTTGCCGAAAGAGGGAAAGTACAGTTGGGGAGTGCAGAGGGAGAGTGCAGTTCCATTTTTCTGATGTACTGATGCACAAAAGTGCATAGAATTAGTTGCATGTTATGCACTATCTGATACCATTTAACTTTCATTTATAACATCTTTTTCTACTCCAAACCGTTTAAGAGGTACAGCCTGTTCGAGTTGCGTGGAACACCCTGTATATTGACAACAGTATATTGTAGAGCCGAGTTTTTGACTTTCACGTTAATTTATTTTTCTATTCTATAAAAAAAATGAATAGAATTTAATTAAAAGAATTCTGTGTAGATCCAATAATTATGAAATCAATATCGAAAAACTTAAAGTATGAAGGCTAGTTGCAACCTCTAGTTTTGAGAGTAAGACACGATAAGAACAAATTAAGACTCGATGACAATTCTAACTGTGAATATGTATAGAAAGGCAAAATGTTAGAAGCAATATTTACGAAGTAACAGCATCAGTGGTGCTCAATACTTTTTCCGTTTTCCTTCCTTGGGCCTAGAATCCCACGTGAGACGCTCCATATCGATTTCAAGAACTGCATGGTGCTTACCGCATCAATGAGATAGCACGTTCCTTGAAAATTAGCAAACTTTGAAGCGTTATATTTTGAAAACTAATAAAAATCGGGAAAATACATCAAAGCATAATGAATTCGTCTTGAAAAGCACTATCATTATTTAAAAAAATTAATATATAGTTCCATTTGAAAAGCGAAACTTGACCATCATATCTCGTTAAATAACAAAGTTAACAAAAATTCCATCTCACTGAAACATACGCCCTATTTTACCGTACAATTTTCATATTTGAAAGTTTGCATACGGCCAATAGTTTTGGAGATATAGCTTTATAACAGTTGGGCTGGGAAACCCCGTATATTAGCTGACTAAAAAGTAAATCGATATTAACTATTTGAACTTGACTAAATTATTATATCATGTTTCAACTCTCAGAGAAAATACAAGAGTAAACAAAAAATCTTGAGTTAAATCTAAGAGGAACATACTGCAGGTGTATAAAACAATAAATAAGAATAAATGTAATTTGTGGTTCTAAAAATATTATACTACATAATAAATAGAGTTCATTACAAGAAGTAATCAAATAGTGTAATGCTCTAAATGCGTGACATTGGATATAACATACCTTTCAATTATATTAAAATAATATTGTCTTAATTGAAAGGAATATAACATTACAAAATATGCTCTATGTGATTATATGGTGTTACTAAAGTCAATTTTCTAAAAAATTCACATTCTTGTGCATATAATCTTTGTTGCTTCCGAAACTACTATCATGCAGGTATATTCACAAATCCTTTTTTACAGATGATTATGTTTAATGCAGGTAGACTCGTAATCTTCTCAAAGGATAAATCATTTTTTGCGTACTGGACAGTCACCGAGTATTAGATAATTGTATTATTTTGTATGATACAAATTGTTTAACCGCAGTAAACATGTTCTTCGTGTACATTCAATTAAACTACGGGTTTCGATCGTTAGCAATTCAATTGTATGTACTATGGTTCAATTAATTGTACATTGAATCGTTAATATTAGCTCTGCCGTATATAGCGGTGTGAGGTGGTATTTGTATTCGTAGCTTCAATAAAAATCAAATAAAATGATCATCCTGTGAGAACATGTAACATTTATTTAATACTTTAATAGTTGAAACGACGCCACGGAACCGTAATGAAAATTTTAATCAATCTCATTTAACAAACAGATGAAAACAGTGTCTATGACGGTGATAACGCGTTTTCTGTCTGAATTATTTTTCCTCCCCAATAAAATGAAATGAATTTTTGCATCTCCGTAAATCAATCTGCAGTTACAACAGAACCTCCATTAAATGTATTAATATGGATATACGACTGAAAATGATTTTTCGGTTAATAAAACACTCACTCTTGTGAAATTAATAATATTACATTTTACTTTGAATTTTCGAAACAGATAATTCCAAATATTTGAAATGATTTTGCTCTTAAAAACCAACTAACATGCACACTTTTACATGAATATATTTATTATTATCGGCTAACTTTGGGCCACTCCCATTCAGCTCCATGGGCAGTTTTTGAAACAGTGTCCCCTAAATACCGTCCCTGAGTGTAGGAATGATGTCGTTGGCATGTTTTAAGTCAATCAAGCCTTTTTCATACATGTACAGTGGGTGTAGAAAGTATTCGTACACCGATCAATTTCCAAAAAAACTGTGGAAGATTGTAATTTATTAACTTATTTTGTATAAACAATGACATTGTACATATTCTCGGAAATCTCTAGAATAGATAGATTACAAAAAAAAAAATAGGTATTTATGTAAGTTGTGAAATTAACAAAAAAAAAAAAAAAACAATCGATGGAAATGTTGAAGCAATAAGTATTCACAAATACGGTATTCATACGGAGCAATAAACTAATGTGTTTACGTTACAAACTCTACTGTAAATGGTTCGTCATAAGAATTGTTCAAATACTTATTGCTTCTATACTTTTACCCACTTTTCGCATTTTTTTTGTTAATTTCCTAAATTATATTAACTAGTAAATGTTGTTTGGACTACATCTATCTTAGAGACTTTGAAGAATATGTAAAATATCATTGATTATAAAAAAAGAAGTTAAGAAACTACAATTTCACACAAAAGTTTTTTGGAAAATTGATCGGTGTACGAGTACATTCTACGCCCACTGTATCTGTTTGAAATTTACTCACTATGAGACCTTATAACTTTCAAATCACATGCTAATATATCGATATTTTATCAAATAATTTGTTTAATTATATAAACAAATATAAATTTAACATCAATTTATAAACTATTTGTCTAAATCGAATTGGCTCCTCCAAGTAATTACGTTCACGTCTAAACGAGTCATATTTAATAATGACCAGCGAATCTCATAACCGATCACGTTATGCGAGCCCCAGGGACAAGGACAATAATGACAGCTTGCACGCCACATTCAAACAAAGGTGCTATCGGTCGATTACGCTCAGTTGCTCGCTCGAATCTACAATTATGCGAAATTGCCTTCCGTTCAAAGGTCAGAAACCTGGTCCAACTCGCAGAATTTTTTTTTAGGACGACGACCGTCGCTCAGACCGATTAGCGCTCGCCATTTGTATGCAACGGGTCACTGCACGTTCCGTCGTGGTTGCATAATAAATTATTGACAGAATTCTGCAACTCTGCCGTTCAGGAATTATGTATGTAAATGCGAGAGATCAGGGTGCCTTGAACGTGAGCGTCATTTCTCTAAAGCTGTTAGCTGTGGAACGATTAAAAACTGTGCCGGCGATTGGTAGCTGGGAGGGACGTGGGGTTGAGAAACGCGATGAAAGGTCAATTGAATTGCCACGGCCGAAGGAAACTTCTAATTATCAACCGTGGCCCGACCGATATCGAAAAACTATTCGAGTTAGAGACTGGGTCCTCTTCCACCGTCGTGCTTACTCATTCGGGTGCAACGAACCCTTTCAGTTCATTGGCAAACCATCTACATAGATATTACATCCGATGCCTTATGTTTCCATATCTATAATCGAGAAATCTCGTCCTCGTTCGCTCTGATTGCTTTCTGCCTCGAACTTTAACGCTTCTAACGCGAGTGCTTAATCGCAAAGCTTTGAGGAATAATTGCCATTTTCATATTTTATCATCTAGAGCAGTAAATTGTAGCATTTCTCGAGTCGATGCACTTTTACGAAATCTTTTTCCATTTAACGTTTCTACTTCTCAGACGGTGGTTGCAGTAATGCACTCTATTATCCACGTCGAGTCCAATCAAATAAATGCAGATGAATGCATTGATTGTTTCGCATCTTCTTAAGGATTCGAGCTCAATAAAGTTCAGAACTTTTTTTTGAATGATCTGTATGTTCCAACAGTATCAAATCAACCCCCGAAACATCCCTTTTAAGGACCTTCAACATTTTTGGGACACTCTGTAATCTCAAGAAATGGGCTCGGAAAGATGTTTGTATTCATTAAATCAATTTTTAAAAAATATCAGCTCATAGGAAATGATGAGATGAAACTTTTTTTATATTTACAGTTTATTCATACGACGCTTAGTTTCGAAAAAAAAATATACACGTCGAATTGTGTAACCTCCTCCTTTTCGAAGTCGGTTAAAAATAGAAATTGAAAAGTAAGAGTTTCGTTGGAAAAATTGAATTTCAGAAAATGGGTCTTCTAAGTTTTCAATTTGTATCTCTAAAACTAAACGTCGTATGAATCAACTATAAATATAAAAAGGTTTCGTTTTGTCATTCTCTATAAGGTGATATTATTTTTAAATTCACACCTCTACGCCTCTTACAATTTTCAGCAAACATTGTCCCGCAGTCAAAGGATCAAGAAAAGATTGAGTTATAGGACAAATTTTGGAGCTTATTGTTTGATTCATGTTAGTTGATACAAAATGTATTAAGCCCAGTACATAACGTCAAAGTTGTGTAATTTGGAACGATTTCATACGGTCGAATATCAAATGTTGCTACTACTAGGAAAACCGTCGCTCTATAGAATTTCAAAGCTGGACTTTAAGCTTCCAAATGTTCCCTTGGCAGAAATTACCAAAATTCCTCTCATCGTTGCGCAGTTGTTCTTAAAAAAATTACACATTTCTAAAGTTCGCCATATTTTAGACGTTTATAAAATGAACCATTAATTCAATTCCCAAGTGTATATTTGCCAAGTCATAGGTACCTACGGTATACGTGCATACCTCGCATCAAATTTCACCTAGAAGCAGGTACCCACTATTTTGCCATCGATTCCGAAGTGCTCGTCGAGACGACGCTTTTCCCAACATTCCTATCACTCTTCTCTTTTTCGCGTCTTCCGAAAAAAGCTTTTCGTGGAACAACCATGGTTAGAAGAGCACTCAGGTCCGCGTGGCTCGATAACAGAGTTCCGGCGATGGTTCCATGCGAAATTGTCGGCTATGATACATGCTTTTCGTCCCCCTCCACGCTTCCCTGATGCTTTTACTCTCGTCACTTCGGCCGCCATTCTGCTCGCGATTGGCGACGGGAACGCTAGTGGCCATCCACGCCGCAGTTCCTTTCTAGATCTCACGGGATGAAAGGGAAAAATAGACGGCAGGTGGGAATGCCAAGAGAAAGGACGAGCCGAAAGCTTTGCGAAGAAAAGACATGCTTGAGGGTCGATGGGGCGGAAGCAGCGAGGCACTTTGAAAAGCTATCAAAGCCAGCTTGTTGGCGGATCTCTCGAGAACATTGCTTACCATTATAGTTCTTCCTATTTCACTGCTTTTTGCGGATACAATGGTACAAATAAACGTTGATGCGTATGTTTGACTATCTTCCCGCGAACCAATCGCGTCGTTGCGTCTTCCCGATGAGAAAACACAAACACCACAATTTTATGTAGAACAACAGTGAACTATTAGGTACCGAAAAAAGTTTGTGCGGATTTTCAGAGAAAAATACAAATACTCAAATCTGTTTTAAATCATAGGTTTATTCAACGAAATAATCACCATTTATCGTCAATTTCACCAATGACTTCATCAATTTCTTTGCAATAAGTATCTGCAGTAATAGTTTGCCACGTGGAAGAAGATCAACATAAACGATACCTCGTGTAGTCCACCAAACAGTGATCAGCACCTTCTTCGAATGGAGACTCAGTTTTGGTATGGTTCCTGTTGCATATGACCACTTCTGAACCCAGTGGTGTGATCGTCGTACATTATCATATTCCACCCACTTTTCATCACAAGTTAAAATTCGATCGATAAATGGATATTGCAAATGCTCAGCCGGGAGTATTTGTTCTCTTCCGTTAACAATTGGAAGCGGTATCCATTTGCCCAATCTTTTGTGAAAATTAAGTAAACGAATTCGCTTTCTTGCGGTAGATTCTTCACATTCGAATACTTGAGCAAGCTTAGAACATCTTTTTCTTGGATTTGAACTTACGTACTCGATAAATTTTTCGTCTTCGATGACAGATGGACGCCCTGAACGCGGTTCGTCATCTACCGATTCATTTCCTTCTTTGAACCTTTTAAACCATTTCTGTGGGGTTCTTTCACTAACAGCACCTTCCCCACAAACGCTACAAATGCGTCTTGCTGCATTTGCTGCTGTACTGTCAAGTTTAAATTCGTAAAGGATAAAAGCACGAATTTTTACTCTTTCGCTGTCCATGTTTACTCTTCCTATAGCTACACAACAACGAAACAATTGAACTTCACAGAGCATGCATACCAATTACAAAAACCAAGCTTTAAAATGAAACCAAGCTTATGTCTTACAGTTGCCAATTACCACACGAAAATCGATATATAGTTACAATTAACGAATAAACCGCACGAACTTTTTCCGGTACCTAATATTTAGTTTCGTTTTCCTGTGGGATTTATTTGGAAATCAAGTTCGCAGATAATAGTGTGTGTCTATGTGTGTAGAGCAGTGCTCGGAATGATTGTACTTGCACGTTTCAGGCTGATTCTTGGCTCATGGGCGCCCTACGATAGATATGTCTGGATTCATCCGCAAGATTGAAAATTTCGTGCGCTGTCAGTATTTTTTATTTTCACATATATTTAAAGTTATTAATATTATGTTTGGGTCTATAAACATCTTTTACATATGCATATAATAGCAATAATATATGATATAATGATTGCAATATTGTCAATAGCTTTCCACATCACCCAAGAGATATTATTGTTGATGCGTTTTTTTTTTTAATGGTTTCCCCTATAGGACTATTCCACTAAACGTTAATATGACCGATAATAGAACACGTGACTTGGCAAGAAAATTGAAATCAAAATTATAAACGTATTAATTTTCATTTGATCTTCTGGATCGTTTGGAAATTCATTGTTTCTGTATAAATTAACATCTTTTAGTGGAAACTAGAAAAAATATCGTTATTAGTATGTAAATACTTTTAATGTAGTTACAAAGTATTTACATTACTCATTTAGTATCTTCATAAAAAAAATTCCCGAACATTGGCACCTTTCCCTACCAAAAAATAGTGTCCTGTAGTTTCTGAAGGTATTACAAGTGAATCGAATAACCAATAATCAATACAAATGAAAACAGAAAGAACAATGATACGAAAGAGATTTATTCAATTATAATACGAGATTACAAATCATTTTCACGCTAACATTTCAAAAAATATGTGGTATTTAATGCAGTATCTAATCTACCGATTTCGTAAAATAATGAATTCAGCAGTAAAAGGTTAAGTGGTGCTGTTAAATCGATACGATTTTCCGAATGCAGAATAGCATCCTCGGCTACTATTTAATTTTACTAGAGATAGAACGCCGCCGATACGCCCGATTCGCCTATTTAATTTTGTTCGATTAAAGCCAACGCGCATTTTCCACGAAACTGCAACGTCCTTAACGTTGTCGCTGCATTTAAATGCACCTCTCAGGATCGCAATCTGGCGACCAACGCGTTAAGCTCAAACACAAACAGGCGAAACTGTTTTCTTTATTTCTGCGCGGCGAAAGACAATGGGCACGGCGAGAGAAAATGGTAATAACGTGTTCCACGTCGCGATACGCTTAAGCATTCAACTGTCTGCGAGAAAACCACTTCCGGCGGGAATCTGCATAATTATGCGTCTCGACTTTGGCCGTGTACCTTTCGTTAGCGACTTTTACGTGCGGCGTCACTTAGCAATATAAATCAGAGGAAATCGAGCGTTTCAACTTTTAAATCAACGAATAAGGGGAATTTATTTAAACGGGTGGCAACACCTACGTCGACGTTATCGCATGTTTACTGTTTCCTAACGTTCCTTGCGATATCCACAACGCAGGTATAAAATTACAAAATCGGGTAGAATTAGAAATCTTTCCTACCTTCGAGAAACTATGCATACACGCTATCTTTACGAAAAATTAGGCTCGTGTCCTTCTTTAAAGCTTATCGGAGGACTCTTAAGCACTAATAGGTTATTCATAATATTCACAATTTTTTTTTATATGGATTTATTTTACGTCGCATCTACTGCACGGTAATTAGCGACGAATTTGATTGGGTTTCTGGTGGTGCTATATACTACTGTAGAGTTTAGTGTCCTTGAAGTAGTTGATGGTATTTTGTATATGTTCCGGGGATGTTAGAGCTGTTTCTGGATTGAGATTATACTTCCTTCTTTGTTGATCGAATTTGCTGCATTCGTATAGTAGGTGGTCAGCTGTGATTTCCTTATTGCAGGAGTCGCAGTGGGGAGGGTCCGTTTTCTTTAATATTTATTCATGTGTGATTTTTGAATGTCCAGTTCTCAATCTAGTCATTATTATTTTTTCTTTCCTGCTCATGGAGTGTTGGGATACTGTTTGGTAAAAGTCGTGCGTTATATTGTGAGTTTTTGTTCTTTTGTTGTTCCATATTTTATTCCATTCTTCTTTCGATGTGTGTTGTATTCTTGTAATCAAGTCTTGGTATGGGATTTCTATTTCATTATTTGGAGTCATGGTTGTCGCTTCTCTTGCAATGAGGTCTGCTTTTTCGTTGCCAGTGATGCCTTGGTGGGAAAGTACCCAAGTAATTGTTATGTTTTTGTTTTTGTTTGTAAGTTTGGTGCACGTTTCCTGGATTTTTTGGATGATTTCGGAGTTATTCTTTTCGTTTACGTTCACTAAGGCTTTTATTACACTTATGGAGTCGGAATATATAACGTGGTTTTGTAAGGGATGTGTAGATATAAGGTTGACAGCTTCCCGTATTCCGTAGGCTTCAGCGGTAAAGATAGTGGTATATTTAGGTAGGCTTTATTTTATTTCGGTGTTTTCAGTGATGACAGAATTAATATTTTTGTTAAGGATGAAATAATCTGTTACAGCCGTGCGATGCATGTGTAGCGGTGGCAGCCATGTCGCTGGCTCCCCTTACAATTTCCTGTTGCATGTTTCTTGTAACAGAGAGAACGAAGTCTCTGAGTTCCTCTATGTATATTAATAATTATACTACATATATTACATCAACTTACGCCTCTGTGTCACTTAATTCCACTCGCGCCTCGATTCCTGCCATCATAATCCCATCTACAAAAGCGAGCATTTAAAAAAGTTTTATCTCGTGGATTTGAATCAACTTCGGATTTATAATTAATATAAATAGGAAGAAGTGTTACGATTACAATCAACACAACTATGAGATGCTTTCCTTATAAGCTGAGTAATTGTGTCTTTATTTACATCTACTATTTGATTATCTACCTTATGAATTGTTTATAAACCCTTTATGGACATTTAATAGTATTATGAGATGTATATCATGAGAATCACAGGTGTAGTTTCGTACCTTAGAAAATTATACAGTCAAACTTGTTTTTGTACGGTCTCGTTTGATGCGATTTTTTGGTGTGCGATTTTTATTGTGCGATTCTTTTATGCGGTATATGAGAATAGTATCCTATTGTACATTTGAATTTAACGAACAAAAGGATATAACTACGATCGATTATTAGCCCATTCACTGCCAACTACGAGATGTCTCGTAGTTCAAATTGATTGCAGTTTCTCGAGGAATAAGTTTATAACCTTTTGAGTCACGAATTATTACAAAAAAGTTCGTAAATTTTCTTCTCAAAACGACAAATTTAATGTCACTTTTTATTATCAAAATAATAACCTAGATTATACATTTGTATTAAATCTTGTCGCCCAAGGCAAAACGCTTTAAATTTGCCTGGCAGTGAATGGGTTTTGAAAGAAGGAGAGCGAAGCAACGATCGCGTATCATTGAAACCCGTCGTCTATTGCATTGCGGACAATGCATGGCTCGACATAAGTTACCTTCAAAGTGCGTCCATACATATCTTTTGACCATTAAGATAGGATTAATTGTTAAGTGACATTAAGTGTAAAGTAATTATTTTTTCTATTTAGATGTAGTTTTTATTAGATTTCTATTCTATTTTTAGATATATATTTTCCATTATAATGAAGATGCCTAAATGAGACTTTTTTTATGCGGTTCCTTTCCACCGCATAACAAAAATGTTCTTCAATAGGGTATACAAAATTATTTGTTATAGCTGTTTATGAAGTATCTAAATATTCTTCTTGTGCGTTTATTTTTATGCGGTCTCTATCTACTGCACAAAAACAAGTTTGCCTGTACTGTATCAACCCCTATCTAGGCGCTTGGTAATCTAGTAGACACTCACTGTAATATGATGTGTGCTGCTGTCTGATATAGATCCACTTTTTCCCATTTAAATTAAATAAAATTAATTCAACCATTTTGAAATACTCATGCTGTCAAGGTTAAGGATTTAAGCGTCGATAAATAATATTTTTCGAAACACTGTGCACGAGAAAAATAGAATGCTTTTAAGATTTTCTGGCTGGTGGGATCAGTGAACTCCCTTTTAGTCTTTCTAGGGCTAATCCTGCTTTTGTCCGACCACTCGTAACGGAATCCTGAAACGAGATACAACCCTGTGAAAGCTCGAACGGTCAGTGGAAAGAGACCACGAACCGCGACCGGAGACGAAGTACATTTTTTTTTTCTTCGTGCGGTATCTGATACCGTGACAAATCTTGGCGAGAATTCTGTCGAAACGGATCAAACGACGCGATCAGAGGGATATATCGAGTTCCTTTTTCATGAGAGAGAAATCAGCAGATTGTGGACAAAAAGGTTAGCGGTGTTAGATTTTCGAGGAAAAATTATTTACCTCTTCAGAAACGAATTATTTTATTTCAAATAAACAAAAAATCGGACAAGTATTGATGAAGTTAAATTGTGAATAATGTTGAGACATTACAAACATTGTTTACAAAACTGTTTTACTCTTTTCGGTAAGATTTTGGTGTCATTAGATCATATATGTACTCATACCGAACATAAAACTTTACCACTTTTGGTTTAGAAATGGCTAGATTGAAATAGAAATTCATAAATAATTATTTGTTGTTTGAAATTAACTTCTTCAACCTAACTGGACATTAATTTCTTAAAGACGATTAATTTCTTCAAGCAATAAATGCCGCGTACCAACAATTGCACACAGTTTGTCATGCAGAGAAAGAATACATCATGGAGACATTTGAATTGCATCTAAGTACTTTAAAAGAAAATAGGGAGACAGAAAGATTAATTTATAGCGCACATATGCGATTTAAATAATAATTTGTACCTAGGTGAGTTAAGGATACATTCTAGTGAACTCATCTAAAAAGAGCCGTTTCTTTAGAAATTATAAAACAAAATACCATAAGTTGTTCAATAATAAATAATTTTATATTTTGGTCATGTATTCAAATGTATTAAATTCATCGTAATGAAATTCAGATTGAAAACTTTCAAAATTTATAATTTAACCTAACTTTTGAAAGTAAAGGCATAGAATTCATAGAATTTTACATCTAATAGTTCCCTTTTTCTTTTTAGACGTTACCGTTAGAATGTATCCTTAATACACAGACATATTACTATGATTATCTTTATTATTGATTGAATGATGTCGCTCCGCTGTTCGTTCTCAACCTATTATCACAAAACAGAAGGAAGTTTCATCCCAAAGTCGGCGAACTGGCTAGGTGGAAAGTTATGATCCGCTTCGAAAGTCCTTAGCCTACATTTAGGCAGCAGAAGCCACGAGTTGGGACCATAAAACTCGCGCAAAAGCACGAATACAGAGAAGAAGAAACGTAGAAAAAACGCTCGAGTGGATGATCGCTGTGTAACGCAAAAGATGGACGCCACATTCTCTGAAATCGCAGCAGCGGAAGGGCTCTGAAACGGTCAAAGAGTTCTCTTGTCGGAAAAATTTTCATTCAAGGCGGACAGCCGTTAGAGAATTCAACGTTTCCATGGCGATGGATCCTGTGCTTCCTTGAACGAAAGAGATTCCCGCCTTTCGTTGAACGTGGATCCTCTCGTTACACATCTCGCGAATCCATTGAGCTCTCCAGGTAAAGTCGAAACACAGGAGAAGAAACACTTCCAGAAGAAAATATTCAAGATCCTCGAGGACCATACACGAGGAGAATTCACTTGGTTTTTAACATGCTTCTGAAGAATGATAGTGTTCGAAATACTGGAATGATGAATGGCTTTGAAAGAATACAGTTGACAATCGTCAAGGGGATATATTCTCTTCTTCTATCTATTATAGAAAAATAGGTCATGATTGAAATGTGTACGAAATAAGAATCACTTGGTAGAAGAATTTGAAATTTCCCTTATAAGTATTAATTTATCTAAATTTCAATAATACGAATTAATTTTTGCAAAATATTTAAATGAATATAATAATAAAATTGCGTAAATTTTTAAATATATATATATATATATATTGCTTCTTCTAATAATACATTTCTTTAAAGTATCTGCTCGCAGGAGGGGAAACTGGAATCGTGCACGGAAAGCAGACGTCCCAATGTTATTCGAGAAGATCGGTTATTGTTTCCACGGAAATTCGGGTCCACGTTCGGTATTGGATTCGAGAGGTCGTGAAAGATTATACGGACTCTCTGCGACTGTCCAAGAGGGAAAATGTTAATCGTTGAATCGTCTGAATTTACGAACCTAGCTCGACGAGGCTGAAGGTCCGAGTGTTCTCGCGATGGAACATGGGAATCGAGGGCAGCAAGCTCTTTCACGATGGTGATATCGATAACTGTCAGATGGGCAGCCACGTGCGCCCGCTCGTAAATAGAAAATTGCCGCTTCCTCAACGAACGAGCGAACGGCCTACTTATTTTCATGCATCAAGAAAGTGACTGCTCCGTCGTCTGGCGTTTCACGGAACACCGAACGTGGAAGCATAAATCTTGATTAAAGTCAGCCAGAGCCACGTTTTTACGGACGCTTTTATTGGGGAGATTCTTTGTTTACTAGCTGATTGATCGCCGACGACTTTTTAACTGACCTGGTGTTGCCATAAAGCGCAAGGTTGAGAAACTTGACAGATGCGTTACTCCGAAGTAAAGTCAGGCGGGAATAATTCCTAAAGCCTTTGGAAATTATTTCGAAGGAAAGAAGTGCGAAGTCAGACTTTTGCTTTCGCACAATACTTTCGCACAGATACTCCGTACCTTACGGAGTACTATTAAAATTGTTTTAGTCGTGTAAATATATGTTATAAAATGGCTATTTAGACAATTTAGTAAAGTGCCATTTTTAAAAAGTTTTACTTTATTTGCAATAATGGGGCTATAAAAATCAAGATATTAAAGTTTCTTTGAAGATAGTTATTCTAGAAATTCGTAATTTCAGACTGGATCTATCAAAATATAAATTAGGGAAAGATTATTTAAGTAGCAATTTAAGAATGGCTAAATTTACTTTTTCGTTTAAAGAAGGAATTGTTTTATTTTATTCTAAAGAAGAGCTTCTAGAAATTGTTGAAATGTTTAGTCAAATATCATAGAGACAACCAAATGTTATCCAGATAAATATTACGTTAAAAGGTAGCTATGATCGAAATAAAGCAAAACAGTTCTCCTGATATATGAAAATAAGCTATGAAATCGTGTTAAAAATATTACGTTATTAAACGTTTGACTAAAACTATTTACATTATTAGTTGGTTTGAAGAAGATATATCCGCTATTAAGAGGCCTGGAAGGAATATTTATGTTTTTAAGGAATTAGGTAAAAATCGTTAACCTCGGTTGGTTATCTCATCAGAATAAACACGGACTATCAGTATATTCATTGGCTCCACAAAAAGCGTAAAGTAATCTCGTTTTATTTTCTCTAAGCGAGCCACCAACTTTTCGAATATCGCGAGCACGTTGGGTTCGAGAGCAATCGGAAGGAAAAAAGTAATCTAACCTCCCCTTAGCGCGCCCTTCGTTGCCTTATTGGTGTATCGTTTAACGAGGAACGGAACGATACTCCTCGATTGCGCCCCTTGAAGGATTAAATTAAAACGCAGACATCCCTCCGTGATTTCATCGACTCGAGCATGATTAATCGTGCAGCGTTTCGAAATTAGGAGATAATTAACCCTTTCAAGCAGGGAACTTAGTTACACTTATTAGTGGAGGTTCGTCAACTAATAATTTCGTTTTAATCAGTTATAGGTACATTATATGTATACGATATAAAATAGACTAAAGAAGTTATTCTATCGTGTAAAAAATAATTAAAAATACTCGAATAACTATTGGGATCAGGGATAAAGAACGTGTAGTCTTCTGATGTTTCATGGGGGTTAATTATGTATCCTTTCTCGTTAAAAATTATACAGTTGTTTGTATCTTCTTCGTATATGAATTCTAAATTGTATGTCTTTTTTGTTTATTATGCAATCATCTGTACCTTTTTCATATTAAAATTAGACAAACATTGTCTCAAACGGTATACAAATCTTTCTCAGCCCTGCTGTAGATCATGTTGTACGCGGAACTTGGCAGTTAATTAACCACAATTAATTTTTATTTAAGAATTTTACTGCAGGGAAGGAACGCATCATGGCGTGTCATGATCTTAAAAATAAAAATTACGTTTGTAGCAAAAATTTTCCTTCATATTAAGGAGGAACAAATTATTCCTTTCCAATTCTCATATATTTTTAATTACCCCCTAATAACCAGCCAATAATTGGAGAACAAATGAATTTTTATTCATTCCTTCTGCAGGAAAAGTTTAAGGATACGTGATTTATTGCTTCAAGAAATTGCTTATTTTATAATAAAAAGTACTCTTAAGGTCCGCGTACAATATAATGTACAGCAGTGCTGAAGAAGTTAATTATAATTACAATTATAATTACAATTATATAATTAAACGATTTATAATGAAGAAAACATAGAAAAATTATAATTCATAAACGAAGAAGATAAAGATAACTGGTAATGGTTGGTTTGAGATCTCTTAATTGTGGAAAATGTAGTTGACGGAAAGGTCGATTTTCCATTGGAACAAACCAAGAATCCTGGTATTAGTACTTAACCAACTACGAGTTTCAGTTGCGTTTCTGTTGCATGCCACGAGTCAGCGACGTATAGTCTGCTCATTTAATGAAAATTAACCGACGTCACCGCGTATCGCGGAATGTGCAACGAAGCAGTGAACTGTGGAACAGCGGGTTGAGATAAGGAGGGTACACCATTTCAATTTCAGCCTCGCTAGTGCATATGGCACGGATAAAGTGAACGTATTACAGCACTCGACATACATAGGTTGAGTTTAAATCCTCGAATAAATTTATTATATTCTTTTGCAGAGAAACTAATACGCTATCAATTTAGTAATGCTGCAAATTAAATTATATTATGTTCTTTTTACTAATACAACAAATTTTGGCGGCTTCTTTTGCATCGATATGATAACGAAGGTATCATTCGTTCAATTTACAATTCATTAATTGTAAAAGCAATAAAATAATATTATTTTGATATTCTACGAAGCTGTCAATGCAAAATTATTTAACATTATATCTCTTAGAAGAAATGAGGAAATACACTGAAAGTAATTAAATTTTTTCAACATTTTTTAAACTTTGATGATTTAAAAATGTAGTTAAATACTGATGCAGAATTGTAATTCTTGTATGGATAACAGCAATGAAACTATATTTCATTAACCTACTTGATCTTTTGCTTTCGGATAATTCAATGTCAAGTTATTCAACCATGAAAAAAAAGATTTTCATGCGGATATGTCAATAAAAAAAATTTGTCTTGCGTGTGTGCGATAATAAACCCTTAGGAAACACCACCTATTGTTTTCTGAAATTCTAGGAACAAACTTGATTTCCCAAACTATTATAAAGCAAAATTCATATTAAAAATAATTGTCATCATAAATTTGAAAAACTATTTGACAAACGAAGTATAACGTTTACAATTGATTGGCAATCGTTATTGTAAATAAATGAATTCAATTTGCTTGCGAATCCATTTCGTCAAGAATTCATTTCACTATATTTTCCGAATGAAGTGATTCTTCTTTGCAGGGTTGATTATTCTTTGAAATGTACAAACAACAATGGAATCTCGTCCGGGTTACAAGCTCAGTGTGATTCAATGACCTAGTCGAGTACCGTTTGCCACGCACGTACGCGTCATTTAAAATACATTGTCTTCATAGCAACGATGTGCAGACTTCGATTCAACGAGTCCATAATACCTCGTTACACCAGCCACCGTGGAATTCTTTCGGTTCGGTCATTCGATTTTCTTTCCCGTCCGCTAAACTATTACTCGACATTGTTCTACCCTCTGCGCACCTAATTGTCGATAGTGCGCATGCATTGGGGATGATTCGACGCGGAAAACGCGATACACGCGACGGGGTCGGCTAGTCGTCATGCTACAGCGATTCCAAATGCTCAAACGAGAATCAAAAGTAACAGATACGTAAAATTTACTAGAATTATATCGGGCTATTATCAAATTAAAATTAACTAGAATTAAATTGATATATATCGATTAATTATAGCAAATTATTAAATTAGCCTTACATGCATTTAAAATTTTTGTATTAGATTTGTAATTGATAACTTTATTAAAATATATACAAAAATTATAAACTTAAAGAGGATTTACTGATTACATAAATCCATAAAAAATAATAATTAATCAGAATATATTGTTAAACCATATTATATTATCATTACTTACAATACTCATATTTTTTTTTATTAAGGTGTATTATACTTTTATGGTACAACTACGGTATAAGTTTAAATCATTTTTGTCAATTTAATCTATAAAGAATTTTATTTGTTAAGGATAAAGAATTCTTTCTCAAACCTGGCGGGTTTTATTAAATTAAAAATTATGATTGCGTTATTAAATATAATGGAATTATTCTTCTTCTTTTACTTCGATTTATCTTTACCATTAACTTCATGGCTAAGATTTATAGTATTAGAATGAATTCTAAGTTGTTAATAATAAATTATATATTTATTCGGTTAATTCCATTAAACACTTTTTTAGCTTTGATCAATCTCGTAGTTTCTAATTGTGGTAACCAAAAAAAAATTACTATTCGTCCATTATCACTTTGATAATGTTAATTGTCCAATAATATTACTATTAATTGTCCTAAAAAAAACTATACAATTGAAATAATATATGATAAAATCAATAAAATAATGAACTATATACATGATGTTTATCTTCGTTAAGTTTTGTCACTATGAAACATACAATAAATAATTTTAAAAGGATTAAAATAAACTAAGGGTATCGTAAATAAAAGAGACGGAAACGTACGAACAGAATAAAATGCTCGCTGGCACTAGAACACAAACTCTGAAAAAAGAAAACCAAGCTCTACGCGTATTAATACCTTATCTACCAGATAACAAGAAAATTGACTTTACGAGCAATGGGACGATTAATTTTTAATCACTTTTGGGACGTTTGGAGCTACTGTGCACGTATCTGAACACACACCCATGGCGTCAGTGAATAGCACGATGACATTTCCGGACATTTCCAAAAATATCGTGCCGCTGGTGGCAGTCTAGAGCTCACCGACAGAAACTTGGCCACGAGTGGCGACTCGTCGGTGCTCCGGGGCGATGAGATTCGCTGCCAGGAGAACGGAAAGAGGCAGGGGCGTGGATAGAGGGCGAAGGGAAAAGCGGCGAACGGATGCTGGATGACGAGACGGGGTAGGGACGAGCCAATTGTATCGCCCTTGACAATTCCAGAGACCTGTGACTAATTGTCCTTGCCGAGCAGCGAGCTACGAGCCACCGTTGAGCGATGACGGGAGACTCGAAATTGCGCGCTTCGACTACGGACAGTGACCCGTTCGACTATTTTTTTCGTTCGTTTCATCGTGAAATTGGTACATTTTCTGACGAGGATGCCTCACGATACCGCAGAAACGAGCACCGATCTCGAAGCGTCGCGACGAGTTGTCGCCAACTTTTTGTGGTCTAGTCGCTGCTGGTTAAAATTCAGATGACGTTTGAAGATATTAGGTGTAGAAATTAATTTATAACAATTAATTAGCATTTCTGAGACGAACTTAGCATACATTTGTAAAGAAAAGTCTATGCAACTATTAATCATCTGTTATCACAATCATCAATCGGATATCAGAATCATTACAATGATTATAACATCAATTGAAAGATTATCATAAGTTATTACAATAAATCTAATAATCATCAACATTAAACATTCACAATAATCGCAACAATTGCAACAATTACAATATGGTTTTAGTACAATTACAGACAACAAGGTAACATTGAGATAGTTTGCAAGTAGAATGTATTGTGTTCGCGGTTAAATTAGCGTATTTAGTAATAAACAATACGCATAGAACAAGAAAGGATGTAATTGCATAATTATACACGTTCAAACATACATACATAGAAATTACGAGTACATCGGCCTGATATGGTTTACAAAAATAAATAATATTGCATCTAAGTTCATATGTCAAATGGTTTCAGGACAATTAGTTAAACGTGAACAATGGGTCCCATAAATAGTTGATTGGGTAATACCAGGAGGACAATTAAGGACGATTTATTATAAGGCGTAAAGCTCTTGGCAACGTGGAATGAGACAAATTATACTCCGCGTATAATTGCTGGCGTTATCTGGAAGGTGTTATCGTCGTGATCGTAATTAACATCGCTAAACAAATTAGCGAGTTCGGTTGGGGCAAGTAGACCTTCCACACCGAATAAAGATAATTGAATAACGAAGCTTCTTCCCCGCATGATTCGTTAATTATAACGAGTGGAATTATTGCACTCGAGACAGATGGGGGTGGACTGGATATTATACTTCGTAGATAATTTCGCCTCTATCGAGGGTGAATGATAACGAAATTACGATGATTACCATATGGTAATGTGATTCGAGGAAGGACTGGCGCCAGTCACGTGGCAAATTACCGCGGTCTCTAATCCACGTTCTACACCAACCTATCCTCGAAATAGAGTCCACATACATATGTATGTACGTATGCATTATCGCCGTTTATATAGGGTAAGACGCCTAATTCAAGCGTAATATTCCGGACACCGCTAATTTTACAGGGACGTTGTATTCTATGCAAATAACGCCAGACGATGAAGACGTTGCATCCCCACGCGAACAATAAGAGACCAGTGGCACTGTTTACTGAAGTTCACTTGTGTATGCATAAGTTTTGTAGGTTTTTGTGTTGAATTTCTTGATTAACCTAATAAACCTTTGAATTATTTTAAATTAAAAATTTGTCCATCTCTTTTTATTCTACTACATTTTACCATCTTTTGAATAAAGAATTAATCCCTACCTGAAAAAGGAAGCATCATATTAGTTTTCATACATATTAAAAAACGGTGGAATTAATTCATTCATTCATTCATTCATTCATTGAGAAGATATAATAAAATAATTATAATAAAATAATTTTTTAAAAAATGTATAACCGACTTCGAAAAATATTAAAATTCCACTAAAAAGTATGAAATAATTACTATTTCCTTTATATTAAAGTATATTAAATAATATATTCAATTTCTATTTCCTTTACATTAAATTATAGTAAATAACCTTTTCGAAGGCGGCGCAAAATGAAACATTATTAATTCCTGCTTGAGTTAATTTTTGGTGTGGGCGACAATGCTGTTAATGTATACATGTATACTGTTTACGTGGAAATACTGTCTGAGAGGATTTGATGTATTTATTTTGGCGACGGTCGAGAGGGTCGTGACATTTTTCGATTTTTTGCAAAAAAAAAACGGGAAAAATGACAAATCGCAAACTGTCTTGATAATGGGACCACCGGGAAGACATACTCTACAAGATGCAATAGGTTTATTCCGATTGGTCAAGCCATCTCAGCGTAATCGAGGAACGTACATTTATAAAAAGAAATATATATATTCGTATCTTTGAATCTTTTTTCAGTCTTCTGATGTGTTTGTGTAAATGAAAATGTGTTCAGACCTAAATCAACATGATCCGGTCATAATAAGTGTACAAAATTGCTGATCGTGTACCTTCCCAGTAAACCTAATAAAAATGTTTTCACCGTTTTAAATTATCCACAACATCCATCTATGAAGACGGTGTTTACTAACTACGGGCACTGGTTATTCGAGTTCACTGCTCACTACTCGAAGACTACATTGTATTACCTGTTTGTTAATTTTAACGCATCGTGGCAGAATTTCGTTAGTGAACTCACCAACAGAAGCCAAGAAATTACTTTATTGCCCTACAAGAGCAGGACGGACGCATCGTAAACTGAAATTCTTGGAATACCAGATTCTCCAGGGTTCAATTTGTCCCGTGCAATATGTTTCACGTAAAGTTCTACGGATCCTAGAGAAGTCATGGTTGTATAGAACTTTGAAACTGAGAACGTACAAGTAACTACAATAATCTAGAACAGCTCATAGTAATTCTAACGAAAGAATTATAATAAAACGACACTGTATGAATTATTTCTTTGTCTTCAAATATTACACACAAAATATGTATATTGCTTCTATTTGGGAGCATCACATACACAGATAACTGTCATTGAATTTTAAATATAAAAGTTCAGTACAATAAATAATGAGTGTGATCATTTATAATTTTACTTGAGAAAAACTGTCGTAACAATTTAAAAGTAGTATTCAGTTGTAAAATGTTGTCTGACTAATTTCACATTAAATTCATTGGTCCAATGAAATGATTAATTTTACTTATGCCCCTATTAAAATCGCAAGGGACTCATCTATGTATAACTTCATACGAGCCTGTACACGTTAGAGAGAAATCCCATGGACCCCTGTAAATCCACAGAGGTAGTTTCACGTGCAAAATTACACGCAATAGGATCAGTTGAACGAGGTTCTTGAAAAACTGGAAGATAAATAACCCCCGCAGACCAGAGGGATAAGCCAGGAAATTTTTCTTCTCGAGCTTATTTATGACCTCTTGAAACACGAATGCATTGGAATATCGAGGCGTGTTCTTGAAGTCGAACTCGTTGAATGGAGTGACCGTGACATAGCATAACAAATTATTGAATTTCTTTAGTGGAAGTATTTAAAGATCTCTGTATTGTTAGTCTCCAATTGCTGCTTATATAAATGTTTATATTTATATAAATATTTATATAATACAGTTGTTTGTATAAAATAGCTACAAAACAACATTAAAAAATACTTAATGGTACAATTATTATCTGAACAGTCGTTTGTTGTAACCACCTCCAGGACACAGATAAAATTCTCTTATTATTATCAAGTTATTCCATATGTAATATCGTTTTCCGACGCTGACTTCGATACAAGAAATTAGTAAGCTCCATTTAGTTTCATTTTCAATTACATCGATTATTGCAGTCTATAACATTTTCCCATCTTTCAGTAGCTTCTCAATTCTACCTTCATATAATTTTGGAGGTTTTGGATTGAAAAAATCTTATTCAGTGCTGATTTGATGTGTTCACTAATGTTAACGAAACTTTCTGAAACACATCGCCGAAATACGGCATAGATGTTTATTAATAGTAACATACGAGACGATATTATTTGTGGGGTAATAATTATTACTTCCGATATCATGATAAGATATGGATTCAGAAACCGAAATAAATTTTAGGAAGAAGAATAGTAATCTGATTATGTATTACTTCCCAGGCGAAAATGTAGAAACCTCACTCTCGCTTGGACAAGCTATACCAACATAAAGTACAACACGTTTAATAGTAAACAAAATTTATTTGTTCACATATATTAGCAATGAAACGAATAATTCTTAGTTTGAAAATTGACTATTCATTTACACATATTTTAAAGAAAGAAATCTTAATTTACAAACAAAATATTTCACCAAAAGTTAGGCCTAAACAAGTTAGACCTAACGTTCGTTGTTATTTAAAATTTACGAATCAGTAACAAAAATATTAATATCGCCAACATAAACTTTGGTATGATACAAATTACGAAATTTTTCAACACAGTGCCCTCACACCTACCTTCAATCGTAACGTGATGGAATATTCTTCAATTTCTCGGTGAATTTCAAGCTGCTTTGTCTGTTTCTGCGAGAGTCAGTGTTTATTTACGACGCCGAGAAGTCGTCACGTTTTTCCAAAGACGCAACCAGCGCCTCTACAGAGGCTTCTCTTTTCAGCACCATGTTCTTTCTTACTTCGGTTATTTATTTCCTGGCGACCCACTATTTCAGGCATTTTCGCGGCAAACGTTTGCTCGTCAAAACAGTTTTCCAAGAATGCGTGTAGCGTTTAAACACTACTGCCAAGACAACAGATCCTATCCGAGCTAAAGCTAAGGAATCAGAGTCTGAAATTCCTTGATCCCTTGACGAGAATGCTCTCCGCATTATCGATGATAAACCTAAACCTATTTGTAAGTAACCCTAGCTAGTTTACACTCAAGTTGGAAAAAATACATAACTGAAGGGTTAAACAAATTCACAGACTTCGCGTACACGCAAGAGTTAGAGAGATTGAAAATCTAACTATCTAAACTAATTGATCGCGAACCGCCACCTGCTGTACCATACTTAATGATTTTCCGCGACAGGACATTTTTTTTATTATCAGAAAACTCATTCATTGCTTCGTGACGCACTAAGACCCAATTGTAACGGAACATTTTTTTGTTACTACAGTAAAATCTTATACGCACAAATTTTTATAACGATAAATGCACAGAAACCATCCCCACTACAGACCACTAATACCAGCTACGGCTCCTTGATGTTGTCCCTGCTAATCTAAATCTAATTTCACTTTACACTTTACACTTTTGCACTTCTCGCTTGAGAACTTTACACTTTACACTTTGCACTTTTTATATCTAAAGAGCTTATTACAAGTTCACAGCCATTAGCTCTCGATATTATTCGTGACGAAGGATTGTTCGTCACGAATAATACGGATTACCAGGTCTCACCACGTGGAGGTTGCTGCGATTGGAGACCCGGAGATAGAAGGAATCAAACTTTCTTCGATCTCCCTCTACATAGAGTATACATACATAGATGCATACTCTACATAGAGTTGACGAGCTTAATACTAAGTACGAAACCGTGGAAATCAAAGAAAACAAAGTCCCTTTGATTTCCAAAGTCCAAGTCTGACTCTGCCAAATAATTATTTGAACTAAGAGAAGTGAAGCTAAATCGCGACTCGACGCGACCATGAAACTGGATTTACAGAGTCAGTCCCGTTTCCTCTGGCGGGTCTGATTCGAGAGAAAGACGATCAACGTCTCCGCCAGTACTCTACTCCCTGCATACCTGCTGCCGAGGGCCCAGATCCGACCTTACAGTGTACGACGTAGGTAGCACCGCGTCGGGTTGCCCTGCCCTGGCGACACCAGCTATGTCTGACGGTCGTAGAGTCCCGAAACGGAGTTCTACTCTCTGCACAACGTCAGGAGTCCAGGACACGACTTGCATCCGTCTGACGGCTCTTTTGAGCTGCGCTGCGTCGGGAGCCTGGACTTCGCCTGACGCGTACAGAGAGTAGAAGATTCCTCGGAGGCGTCGATTGACACTCTCTCAAATCAGACCCACTAGAGGACGGCAACCGATCTCGGCCAGTCACATGGCTGATCACTACACTTATCACATGAAGCAATAGTGACCGAAGTGGAGCACGATGTTACGAGTCCAATATAGACTTACGAACAAACAAAACAAGTTGATTAATAATTATTTGGCAGAGGAGACACTCGTACACGCAACCTTAAAACTAACCAAACCAAACTAAGATACTAAGGGAAACTACAAATAGAAGGGACGCGAGACGCGGAAGCGCGACTGCGAGATCCATATCGAACGAAGGATCAACGACTAATGAGCTCTCGCCCCTCGCATACCTGCTTGGGCGCGGTCGTGGGTCGTAGATTGTTTGTGCCTCTCGAACTAGAGAAGGGGAAGAGCGAACAACAACCGCGTGACATGTCGATTCAAACGCTCATTGGATCCATCCACAAAAGAATTTACGAAACATTAATACCACAGCATAATCATATCCCCATCATTATTTAAATAATAAGTATTGTTAATAATTAATTTAACTATTGTCAGAAATGAATGTTTAGTTGGTGCAATCAGCAGATATTAAAATATTGACAAATTTCTCATGATTAATGTCTCGAATGAATATATATTCCTAACCATAATTGTTATTAATATTTAATTGAACACTGAATGATACTGTATGTATCATAAACGTTTAATTATTTCGGATTAAGTTTTAATCGTTCCAATCACTAGATATGAAAATATAAACAAATATCTCATGACAAGCTGTGTAACGGGACATATGTATTCTGTTACTACCCACCCATTTCATCGCCTCACAGCATTTTTCACTATATAACGTGACATGAATTTCGGCTGATCGAAAATAAAAAGATTTTCAATCTTAAAAAAAGGAAAGACTCTGGCTTAAATTGAAACAAATATTATGCTGGACGAAAAAGTTCGAATGCCTTCGTCGGGCTCGTTTCGTCTTTGAATTTTACTTGGAATAAGTTTCCAAACATTGTATTCTCATTGTAGGAAGAAAACAAGCATATAGTATGTAGTAACCTCCATCCCTTTCTCGCCAAGTCTGGGTAATGAAGGCGCGTTTTTGTAAATACTTCTTTAGGATGTTTCGTGTAGGCTGTCCTTCCATCGAACATTTTCCCCTGTTCAACATTTATTTCGAATGGCGAAATTTTGAACGAGAACAATTCTCCCTTGTCTTAAAGCACTTCGTCGTTATTAGAGGATCCCTTAATGAAGATATTCCTGCGAGGCGCGACCTCAGAAAGACAGTTTACAAGAGAAACGGCTCGTAGCCCATTTCTCGTGATGTCTTCTACATTTCGCTTTAGAATTTACTATTGTCACTTTTCAGACGTCGCATTTAGTAGATTAATTAATAGGTCGGTTTCCGGGTTAGCGCGCTGCGAGAACATTCCGCGTCCTTTGTTATTTAGACGTGTCTTGCATGTTTAACTCGTGTCGCACGGCTTGATGAATGTGGCGCTTTAAAGCAGAACGATGATTATTAAATTATTAAGTTACGAGAGAAGAATGGCACACATAGGAATTAAGAATGCCAAATAGTGCAATGTCATTTATATCATTTCATCATGCTGTCTTTAACTTTTTACTTCCCAATTTTTATTGTACGTACGAAAGTAATTCTACAATAGTCTGTCGATAAGAACTTGAGAGCAAGCCTGGAAAGTTGCAATAATTTTGATTCGTGAGTAGTCTCGACACTGCTATAATGAAATAAAATTTGTCTAATGCTTTAGTAACGATGAAATCGCCAATCAAACTTCAAAGTGACACTATATTTTTGTTTGTTGACTTTTATCTTTTATTTTAGTCCCTGCTAGAGTGAAACTAATATTAATTAAAAAACAACTTGTATTTTAGCTACGGATAAGCAGATCAGGCTGAATCTTGAGCGATATGAAACAGGTTGATTAAAAGAAAACTATTTACGTCAGTTTACTGTACCGACCATTTTGAACTATTTTAGATGATAATAATTATAAATATAGGTGAAATATAAATAAACATATTTTCCAGTTTTTGCTGCAAAAGATGTTACAGTTTTCTTTCAAATACCCCCTTAAATATCTTTAAAGTTGTAACAATAACTATTAGAATTTTTGTGTAAACTACATCCCACTTTTTAGTTCCAGAAAATCGACAGGACATTTTCATTTCAGTAATTTCTGTATATATCAATGTTGGTTACCTATAACGATAAAATCTAATTGGAACCGTTGTGCAAAAGTTTCTCACTGCGATAAACGCTAAAAATTGTTTTAATTCTAAAAATGGAATTGGAAATAAAAAAATAATAAAACTGTACACGTATACAGAGCACGTATTAGAACATGAAATTACGACATGGACAGTGGCGTAATATAACGTGCGATTGCTTGGATGTTATTCGTGCCGTTATTCCGCTCGAAAACAGATTTGCAAATACGTGGCGCGCAGCAGTCAATGAATAATTGATGCACTTTAAACGAACCGAGAACCTGGACGCGATTTTCCCAAAAACAGCGTATCGGGTTCCTGTTACGCGGCAGCAGCCGGATGCGGAAGCTCATTATTACCCGATATTTCGAAACAGTGACGTGCAGACGAAACGACACTACGGTATTTTCTCCTGCAGTGGTTGGTAAACGGGTTCAATTCGTATGGTCGACAGTCGCGTAATCATTTTCCACCGTTTCCGACGTTTGCGAATTCGTCGATACATTTTCATATTTATACTGCATCTATGGAATCTATCCAAACATCGTAAACATTGTAAATGCTCACTTTTTGTGCACAGATTTTGGTAAATAATTTAATTTGTATTAACTTTTATCTACCTTAGGAATAGACAGAATTTTCTTCGAATAACAGATGGGGAATACACCGTTAAGGATTTATGTATATTAGAAGCAATGAGGCGAATATAGAGGAATTAAAAATATGTATTCATTAGGTATTTCATTTCTAATTCATTTCACAGTTTCTGATCATTTTAACGTTTTCTCAATCTAGCCTGCTTTAAAAATAATGCGACGAACATGAAGAAATTAAACATATGAATCCTTCAGATCACTTCTAATTCATTTCACAGATTCTGAGAAGTTCAATGCCTTTGTAATCTTCACATCAAAATTGTTAATGCATCCCACGTGATCTACGGTAAATAATTTATAAAGGAAGCGCTGATTAAATCTCGTTGACTGAATTCTCGCGAAAGGGACAACACGTTTCGGAGCTGCAAGCAATGCCCTAGATGTAGGTGTCCATTATTATCTGATGTTTTGGAACGACAGTCACGTCGCCCAGTAGTGGATTCATTTTTTCTACGTGACAGAGCCGCCCCACTTTGGGTCGTCGCCAAATTCTACCCCCGTTCTCAAATTTCGATCAATTTCAAAGAGATCTCTTATAGTGTTTATGACTTTATTTGTCGTAACAAACAGGGTCTTCTCCAATGCTTGAATATTGTTTATCGCTCTTTCATTTAACAATACACGACTCCAACTTTTGAAACGGAAAGATGTTAAGTATACCCCTTTCAAGGAGTTACAACATTTTTGGGATACCCTGTATACAGGGTTAAATTAATTATTGCTACAAACAACCATTCCAAATACAGTACCTCTAAGTTTTTTCTGCCACTTCATTTCGTTAAACATGTCTTCGGTTCTTTCGAAAAAGTCAGATACTTTAGATCCTTGATCGTCGCGATCTGTGGTATGTAATACTTTGATCTTTGTGTCCACGGTTATAAGTTCACTATCTAGAATTGGAAACACGATTTGTTCCAACGTTCTGTCGTGCCTAACGATCTGAAAAAATGCATTTGATACGCTAAAATATGTAAAAATAAGATCTATATGTATATATATATATACATATGTGTATATATGTAGTTATACATATACAGGGTGTTCACAAAAAAGCATTCAATATTTATATGGGGTATAGAGTACACTGTACTGAGTAAAAAAGCTTTAGTAAACATAGGTCCAAAGGTCAACCGTTTCTGAGATATAAATATTTTTGTTTGCTAGTATCATGATTGACTTACTACTGGGTTTTCGATATTTATAAAAGATTTTGCACGTGTCCACCGCTCATTTCTGTACACGAAATTGAAAAAATGAAATTGACGGAATTGTCGCCACTTGAATGAGAACATTCAGAACGCAATTTAAAAACACTGAGATAAACATCGCATGCGATGGAAGCAAGTAAGTTAATCATGATACTAGTAAACAAAAATGTTTATATCTCAAAAACGGTTGACCTTTGGACCTATGCTTACTAAAGTTTTTTACTCAGTACAGTGTGCTCTATACACCATATCAATATTGAATGCTTTTTTTTGAACACCCTGTATAGGGTGTTCCAAACATGTTGGGGGTGATTTGAAACAATTTTTCCTTAACGAAAATGGTGTTCGAGGCCTCGTTAAGGAGATATTCCAGAAACAGAAACTCGCGCTCTGATTGGTCGGGGGTTTCTGTCAATATCTCCTTAACGAAGCCTCGAACACCATTTTCGTTAAGAAAAAATTGTTTCAAATCACTCCCCGAAATACCCCATTTTACATTATTTAAAATCCAACGGAGGTAACATACAAAAAGAAATACACATGTTGAATTGAGTAACCTCCTCCTTTTTCGAAGTCGGTTAATAAATTACAAAATAATTTTACAAAGTCGCTAAGAAAATGGAGCAAAGAAAATTTGTATATGCTTGATATTATAAGAAAAATTTCTCACCGTGTGGGTATAAAGTATCCAAGTTATGTTTAATCTGAAGGTTATTTAAATATTCTGAGATGGAATGGTGTTGCATATCGCTATTTCATCGATGTCTTTCTTTTACGCTCACTTAGCCTCTTGTCATTTTTACTATTATATTTCACCTAGTATATAGTAAACTGTATAAATCATCGAAGAGAACCGAAACATAGTACGGTCGAAACTTTCAAACAAACAGCATTCAAATAACGCTTACTCCGCTTCTTCCGTGATTGGAAATATTGAAAACCGCTACCTCTGATCGTCAGGTGAAATTTGAAGCGCGGAATGGCCGAAATCCCGAATCGCCAAGAAAGCCACGTTACTGAGGAAGCGTGTAGTAAATTTTCATGCGGAGAACTATTTCCAGGAGAACGGACAAGAATGCTCTTCTTCGGTTTTCTCTGTTTCCAGCTGAGTGTGAATCGATCAGACACGAGAGGCCAAAAGAACGAGCAAAATCGAGCCAATCATTAAAATCGAATTCCTCGAGGTGTTTCGGTAACGCCGTGAATTCCCCCGTTGACGTCGAAGGAACATATTTAAAGGAACGGAATGGAAACGAGGAAGGTAACTCGTGGCGTCCGTTTCCCGCCAATTGCCGTCAACTTTGAAAGTCCCCGGGCATCCGATTTCCGGTTGGAAGTCCGCACTCGACTTATTGCCCTCTCCACTTGCCCCTTCAGCCGCTCTATGAAAATCGTCGAGCTTATCGAACCCCTTTAGTAATTTATTTTCAGATAGAAATTTGCTTAGCTTCCGTCAGCGATTTTCGCCAGGGGAATCAGATTTACGAGGAAACCGTCGGGACTCTGGAACTAACCTGAAACGTCGTTTCATGGCTATAAATGAACGTCTCCGAAAGTTCTTTCAGTGGAAATTAGCTGTGGGAAGTTTATATTTCGTAGCTTGTTAGGCGTTTATTTGATCGATTCTTAATGTTTAACGATTTTGTATGTAGGTCCTTTTTGATGTAGAGTAGTACAATGGGAAGAATTATATAATGAATGTTGAAGATCGTTATAAATATAAATACCTCTAGAGGGTTCGTCGGAAAACGATTATAACTAGTCCACGCAAACCAGTGACTAAGTTTTACTTAGGAAATATAATAAATGTCTTTTTAAAAATGATATCAAGTATTATAATACGTCGTCACTCTTTAAAGTTTATTTATTAGTATTCTTCGCTACACCAAAATTAATTATTAAACATTATTCTTAATTACAGAAGCGACAATAAATAAATTCCTTAAAATATTGGACTCCTGAGATGTAAATGTATGCTTTCAACATTTCTTCACTGCTCAAAAAGCTCCTCCTTCTATAGTCTTCCCAAGGTTAAATTGGGGTATAACGAACACGATGTTAATCGCGCGATGGCCGAGCAGTTTCAGACAGCTGCGTGAACGTCTGTCTCCTTAATCTTTACAAATGGCGGCGATGTTATGGACCACTAACCCTGTCTCATCCAGCATCCATCAAAATCACGCGAACCCGGATCCATTTCTCGCTCCCTGGTGGAATACCTGTCTACCTCTGGCCCTTCCATCACCGCTCCGTAGGTGCACCGACAAAGATTATTCATCGCTGCTCACATTAACCTGAACATTTTCATCGACGCAGGGTTGAAGCTTCTTAGCCACTCTACTGACAAAAAAGGCATGGGGTCGTTTCTTCGTATGCTCTCACATGTTCATGCCAACGATTTTAAATCGTAACTTGGAATTCAAAGATACAGTTTCCTGTATTACAACGATTCTTTGAGAGAAAATATTCTTCTTCATAACTCCCCTTTAGTGACTTTGCATAATTTTGAACTGGAAGAAATTATATACATTTTATGTGTCTCTGGGTTAGAAGGTAAATGAAAGAATATGGAGTTTCTTGAACAAAATAAATTGTATTGAAGTACTCTTGGCCCATTTGGTTGAAATTTAAACAATTGTATCACCACATTATAGTAATTATTAAATCAACCAATTTCTGCAATAAACATTTTTGTTTACCTCTAAGTATAAATAAGATCTCTGGGTTAGGTGCGCCTTAGATACTCTAGAAGCATGTGTTAATTAATTCTCTTACAGGAATATGAATACAACGGAGCATGTCTCTTTTTGTAGATTTAGGTTTTACATCACGTCGACTATCGTTTAGTGTGATTCTTTTTCCTTTTTCTTCATATAGCGGTTAAGTAGATTTTTTGATAGATGGTGTTCCCTTTAATGAATTTCAAAGTATCTTCTACGTAGTCCTGCGATGTCAAGGTTACGGGTGCTATTATCTGATATTTTTGTCTTGAAATTTAGGATCCTCTGCGTATAGCAAACACATCTCATCGAACAATTAATCAGCTGCTTTTACATATAAAATGTTGAAGCACCGCTATCATCGTTTTCTTTTAGACGCCTGAATAAATTTCCTTTCCCTAACTGTCTCTAATATCTTGCTCACAGACGATGTTCAGACGGCCTGCACATCATAAACCTGGGGGAGCTGAGATTAGTTCCGTCGCCCAAGGTTGCTTCATTAATGGAGCCAAAAGATTCACACTTCGATAGTCGGAATCAGGAGTCCAGAACTCCACGGCAGGCCGTGCTCACATACGTATCATACTCATTCAAATCTGCGTGCAATTCATATATCGATTTTTCGAATCAGCTGATCCGTCGCTGTTTTGCTGACGACGGATTCTCGACAGCTCAAGACAGCTGAGCGGATCGAGCGAGCGATGAATTCACAGGCGACTCCAAGCCGACTCGCGATCGAGGAGTGGCGCCTAACAACGCGAAAACAGGGATAACGGTCTCTTCGCAAAATACCATATATGGTAATGGCCATATTGAAATTAAACATTAGAATCGAGCTTCTAGAAGATTCTAGAAGATTCTAGAAGCTTCTATCGACAAGAGTGGGGAAATCGTTGCCTTCCGGACGAATTTCAATTCCAACAGCACTTGTTCGAGATCACTCGAAGCGATCAGATGTGAAATTTTTAAATCGTTCACATTCTCCGTTTTCTTTCATTTCTTGTGAAATATTTGTATAGTTCAAGGGGTTTTTTATGCCGCACGGCTTTTTCCCCTCAAACCAATAAACATCTAACATCATTCGGCTCAATTGGTCGTAATTATTTTTCCTTCCTAATTGTGAAATACGAGACTTCTCCGTGTTGGAGAGGTTTCGACAGTACAGACGATATGTATACTAGTAAAGGATTTAAAAGCCCATAGGATCATTGTTAGTTACCTGATAGTTAGCTGACTGCGTTGTGGAACGTTCCCCTCGCGGAACGTGGCTCCCTTCGGCTATTAGGCTGGGCAAAAATGGCACGTGTTCACTCTCCACCCTGCGGAACTCTAGGGGCTGTGCTCTGCTGAAGAGAATGAAGCCAATTTGAATTCTACGGGCGCCGATATTACATGGCACATTTAATATTCGCTCAAGTAAAACGGCTCGTACGAACGACGCCCTGGGAGGCATCACGGTCTGACGTACCGCCTCGCCTACGACCCACTTCATAGATTCCGAACCATCGAGACCTAATTCCGCCTAACGATTCCGCCCTTTTCTGTCCCGGCTGGTAGAACCCGGGGAACGGGATTTGCGATTTGAATTCCGTCCGTGCTCTGGGGCCGTCGCCGCTGCTGGTAAGTTTGCCATTCGTTCGGCGCAAATATGGCCGACCGAAAGACGTTCCCGGAGGCGTCAGCAACTGTACCTACAGCTCGTATCAGGGATATCTGGTATGCACCGTAGTCGACGGACATAATGCAGGTTCGGTCCGCACATAATCGCAATAGTTGGCTGCGATCCCAGCGGCCCGTCCCACTTCCCAACCGTGTTAGTTCGCTCCTTTGCTCCAGTCTTCCTCGCACCCCTATTTTGTTCGAAGGGGTGGCTTGCCTAGCGTAGATTTTAAGCAGTGGCGCATTACGGGTCCATGGGGTCCTAGACGAAATGAAATTTCAGGGACCCCCACTAGATTAAGTGATATTAACCCTTTATGGACGGCTCACCTTTCCCGCGAACGAACAAATTTTATCACGATTAAGTTATACTAAAAATTGCCCCGTGAATACCGTCCTACCGTTGGAACTCCGAAAACCCTAAAATCTCGATCTAGTATAACAGGGGACACCTTAGATCCATTCTTCCTTCAAGAATACAGTTTTATACAGTATAATAATATTATTTTAACATCGACGAAATCGAACTTAACATAGAATAATCTTTTACTCCTACACCTCATTTATAAAGATCTACTTACCAAAATAAGAATAAAATTGTTTTACTTATCGATATGTAAGAATAACTACTTACAAGATCATCAGAAGGTCAATACATACATGTATATTTAAATGTATAAGTTAAATGTTTAAATGTTTAAATGTTTAAATGTATGTTATATGTTTGAATGTTCGTATTTGTCTTTTTATCAACTATACCATTACAATAATCAAAATACCCCATCTCATTTAAAGAAACGCTAGTGGCCTTGAAATCTCTTTTACAAATAACTTTAAGAAAGAAATGATCCCAGCATTATATGTCCCCCTTTAAACAGTATAACTTTATCCTTCAGATTCCTTGCATAAAACAATAAATAACGTAAATATTTAGGCGTTTCATTTAAATGCTCCATCCTGTATTTCAATAATTGTCATAAAAAATTGCGGCCCGATTTATAACAACGTGTGAGACTCGTGGTACGAAACGCAATTCAACACATATCCGTATTTACCCCGTAGGTTTCGTGTAACTACAGGCAGAAGAGGTTTTGTTTTTGTTCCTAATGTTGTATTTGTTGATTAAGGGGTTAGTCGTAGTCAGGAAGAGGAAAAACGACATTTCTTTGTGATTTTTTTTTAGTTATTAAATAATAATTTCCATAAGTAACAATTAAGTATATTATAAAGCATGTTTTAAAGAACTAAAAAACATTTTTTGTTTTAAGAAACGTTTAATTTATATCGTCATAACAGCCGATGACGTAGACGATGATTTAAAAACATACGTTTGCGGTGAGCAAGGTTTACCTGAAAACAAAAACAAAGGTAGATTTCGAAAATAGATTAGTCTAGCGGGTCCCTGAACGAAGGATTTTGGAAAAAATGAATTAAAAACAAGATGGCGTACATTTGAAGTTGATTTTCAATTTTTTCACTAAAATTAAGCGATTCAATACAGGATAAAAAAAAAGTATACATGAAAATAAAAAATCCTTCGATCAGGGACCCGTTAGACTAATATGTTTTCTAAATCTACCTTTAGTTTTGTTTTCAGGTGCACCAGTTTGAAGAAACCCACGCCATCGCCTGTTATGACGAAATGAATTAACCTTTTTTTAAAACAAAAATTCTTTTATAGTTCTTTAAGACATACTTTGTAATATATATCTACATTTCATTAATAAAAGTTATTATTTAATACCTTAAAAAACACACACACAAGAAATTGTCCGTTTCTATTTTCCTGACTGCGACTAACTCCTTCATTTCAAATTATTTGTATTGTTTCTAATCTTTGTAGATGAATCACCAACATTTAATATTTGATACAGAAAAACTGTTTACTACCAATAAATATGGTTTTTATTTAAGGATTTCCTCCAGCGTTCGCAATTCCCCCATCCTTCCCTACGTCATATTTCCGTAATGTCTTAAATGTATATGGATAGGTAGATGAGCAACTGGGAATACGTGGGATACGATGGTGGCGCGACGACGCTCGGACTCGAACGCGGCTTCTAACGAGCGGAATCCGAGACTATCGATCTAGTTACGTCGCGCAGAGGAATTCTGGCCCGAAGTTCTGACGCATGACACGACCAGCGAGAACGTAAATCTCCGGTTTCGCTGCAAAGCTCGTCCGATTCTCGTCGGGTCCTCTTTTCGCCTGGCTCTCAGAGCTGAACATGATTCGGCACACTTCCAAACGGAGATTTGCTGTCAACCGTTCGGTTCGTTAGAAAAATTTCGTCGCGACGGAGAGGTCGGGGAGAATTATTAATTTCTCTCACTTTCTTTTGTCTCGGTGATTCGGCGCGGAGTTCAATTGATCCATTAACACCTGGAATAAGAACCTTCGCCAATTTCACGCACACAGCTCGTGGACATGTTCAATTAAGGGGATACACTCATATTTTGTATCAGAAAGTTAGTAATTATCTTTCTATAGATGTTCTTGTTGCTCAAAGTCTTTATAATATTTCTTTCAAATTATATTAAAATGACGTCGCAATTGACAAAGATGTAACCGTTTATATCACGGACCCTCTCGTCAGACTGACTATATTCGAAACTGTAAGGAGGATAGTCTTTTATCTTGAATCAAGAAATAAATTGTTTTTCTTGATATTCTTGTGTTTTGAATATTTTAAAATATTTCTACTAAATTATATTAATGAAATTTGAAAATTGTCCTCTAATTATCAATATATTTTTAATTTATAGACAATTAATATTTTCTCTAACGAATATCTCAACATTACATGGGAATAAAATTCTGGTCTTAATATTTCTTCACAAAAAATATTAATAATTCTAATTAGTAGGCAATACCTTTCCTATCACTTTATTTAAGAGACTTTTGCTACCATTATGATCTTTGATGCTCTTCTGTGTCAAGAATTATCCATTTCTACAATACGAACAACGAAGTTTGAGTCCTTCTGAAGAGGACTATGCTTCATAACGATCGAATGGTTTCTTAAAGGAGCACCCTTTTATTTTTGGTCAGTATATATGTCATTATTATATTCTTGTTGTTTAAGATACAAGAATTCTGTGGGACAATCTGTACTATAATCCAGAACGAATTTCAGGAATTTGTACAAGTAATAAAAATTATGAGTGAATTTTAGTTGTGCTATAAGACATGAATGCTTTTGAATAGTAGTTAAAAGTGAAATATAATCGTCATTAAATATTGATAATCTCCGTAATTGAATCAGTATGCGAATAGTAGCTTTCTTTGCTACTAACAATTTCCTATTTCTGACTGAAATTAAACCATAATCGTTCGATCATACATCTCTCCGAATTCTATTCATGCGAGAATGCAAAGATATTATATAAGATTGAAAAAAATGAATTTTAGATTATCCAAATAAAATTACCAAAATTGGACAGGGCCTTTCTTGAAATCATTAGAAATTTGTAAAAAGTGAAAAATAGTCAATTAAAAAGCATAAAAGGGAGATGTTTCTCCGTAAAAATGTAAGTGGGTGTTTCAAGATTTTTCCATTGCTTCTTCTTCGGTTTGAAATATTAGGTGCCGGTTTCTTTTTAGAAATTTTACTTTGAAGATTCGTTAGGTATGCGTCTGACTAATTGTAGAACTTGGTTTAATTGGTTTCCCAGCGAAATTCTCTTCGTGAAGGTTTCTTTCTGCAGCACATAGAAACGGAAACTTATATAGCTGGGAAAAACTTTATTCGGGCAGTTTTTCACTTCATTTTTCGCGAATATCGTTTCTCATTCACTGCACGTCAATTCTATCGAGAAAGAAAGTTCTGCGCTTCCGCTCTGATTGTCGTTCCGTGCTTTTACCTAATATTAAAACTGTATCGATTCGGAATAAGAAGACTGGCTGCGTATCATGAAAGTAACTTTTATGAAGAAAACGCGTACGACTTTTGGATTTATAACGGAGGTTTCAATCCAGTAAAGATAAGGGACTGACTTCCCTCGAGAGCGATAATAAATATTAGAAGGCAGGAAGCCAAGCTTTATTACGAGCTTGAATTAATCTATTTACTTTTCGTGGGAAACATGGGAATGTTGTATTAAATTTACTCTCTAAACAACAAGTTTATACGTAGTGAGCAATTCTAACGACTTCTTTAATTTACAAAGATGTTACTAAAGTACAGTACAAATAAAGGATTGTATTGTCCATATCAAAATATAAATTCTACATGTGAGTATGTATATTCTATATGGATTATCTTTCCTCTATACTACATTCTAAAAATCTGTTTTTATATTTCAGTTTCAATCTTAAAATTTCAATCATACTGTATACATTTTTCTGCTCGTGCATTTAATGTAGCTTACTCGTACATGGACGTTCATATTTCATTTATGCAAATCCCTTTTTTTCTAAGCTCGCTGTTCAAGCTGTTTTTAATATTTTACTGGAGAATCTCAAGCTGAAGCGTGAAAAGACTGAAATGGATTTTTCATATTGCTCTAAGATCAGCAAAAATCAGGTCTATCTTATTATCTCTATTAAGCTTCTAAATCATCTTGTTAATCATTTTAGCGAGCAGGTAACTGAATTTTTACGGGATAAATATTTGTTGAATCTTAAATTATTCCTTTAATCCCAGCTCATTCTAACCATTTCTGTTCCAATGATTTCAAAATGATACTTACTGTTTCTCAAAAATTCTTTTTAACCGACTTCAATTCTATCGAGAAAGAAAGTTCCGCTCTGATTGTCGTTCCGTATTAACATATGAAGATATGATAAACAATGATATTTCACAATCTCATTTTTGTTTCATGTCTGCAGCACTATAATGCTTTCTAATGTAGCTGTGAAATTTGTATGTTACGTTTGTACAGGGTAAGAAAATAACTTCGTCCACTTTAGACATTTTTATTATATATAATTATATGAACAAAGGAGGGTGTTAAGAAATGCTCATTTTTGGCATCGCCTGGAAATGAAAAATTTCATGCAGGATCTTTTAGTGTCTCTCAAGGAACAAAAAATGTCGGCATCACTTTCCCGAGAAACGATGGGTAAGTTGTCAAAAATACGTTCAAAGTATGAATGTGATGATAACGGAACTTACGTATATTTGTAAGCAATTTATTTACCAAAGTAATACTTGCGGTACGCCCACCGTTTTTATTAAATGTTGTATAGAGAATTACAATAACACTTTTAAACACCTCCTTATTTCGGTTCCTTCACCTCGTTTCGCTCTCGTTCGCCGATTTCCGCTATCCTCCCTTGCCATGTTCGGGTTCCGAAAACCTTTACAGCCTTTACAGGACGATGCACTCACACACGCACACTCACACCATACTGCCCTTCCAGCGCCATATTCAAACTTTACATATTTTACATTTCGTCGTTTTCTTCTTCGGATGTCAAACTGTCCTCGACATATTTAACGACTTTTTATACGTCCTCCGATTATTTCGACATTATATTGATATTTTGTAATGAATTTCAATTCATTAACTTGTTCAACTGTTCAACGGTTTCCGAGTTTCCACTACAGAGAATCGAAAGCCACGATCCGCAAGGAAAATATCACCCGGTTCAAAGTAACTTAATCGAGAGTATCGAAACGTCTTAAAAATGATTAATAAGAATCATGAATTGAAACTAATAAGTCTCACTGACTAATAAATTAAGGGTAGTAATGGAACAAACTGGAAGTATATAATCATTGCTACATAGGATTAAATGAAAGTTTTCAAAGAAAAGATCAGAGAAAAGAGATATTGTAACTAAAATAATCACATCTGTTTTCTTTTTTGGCTGTGGGATCTATCTCTTGTTTATATCGCAACCTCTGATCGTCGCGACGTATCGGGAATGTGTTTATGGTGAGGATCAGTACCATCATACAATATTGATTTTAAAAAATACCAGATTGATATGGAACCAATTAACGGCATTTTACTTCAAACGAAACTGCATTCACGACATTCAAATAGTTTAGAATACTTTGTATATGTACTAATTGATAAAAGTAAAACCGCACTGGAAGCCATACTTGCACACTCATGTGGATGCAAAGTCGGAGTACGCGTTGTTGGTTGCTGTTCCCATGTAGCCATGATTATATGGTACTTTGGATTTGCTCGATTTCAAGCTTCAATTCATCTGCCTGTTGAGTTCCTTAATACTTATTTCGAAGACGGTTCGATATCCGAAGAAGAAGACGACGAAATGTAAAATATACGTAAGTTCCGTTATCATCACATTCATACTTTGAACGTATTCTTGACAACTTTCCCATCGTTTCTCGGGAAAGCGATGCCGACTTTTTTTGTTCCTTGAGAGACACTAAAAGATCCTGCATGAAATTTTTCATTTCCAGGCGATGCCAAAAATGGGTATTTCTTAACACCCTCCTTTGTCAGGATAAAGTTGTACTGGTTCAAGGTATTACTCCTAGTTTGGATTTTCAAAAAATCGATTTCCCAATTTTCCTTTTCAATTAATTCTGAATGAATGTATCAACAAAAATATCTCTCATGACCCCACACCTTTAATATGTCTCTTTATCTAAATAATTAATTCTCACAGGAAAGAAAACTTTGCGTGTCTGCGATAAAACCGTTCACCTGGAGTTATCGCGCAATGGACAAATTGCGTTCTCAATTAAGTCGTGAGGCAGATTTAAACAGTTCCGGATGGCGATCGACACCTCAATTCCCAGGGATTCCTTTCACCCTCGTGAGTCGTTCCAGCTGATTTAGTTAGTTAGCGATTCATAGCCATGGGCCAAGTTACGTGCTGGTTGATATACTGGCGAGCATTGTTGCGCCCACGACCTCCTCTTTCTCTTCCCTCTGCCACTTCGAGGGTTGTTCGCCACCCCCGCAAGGCATGAGGCCGGCCAGTTTTTGCCCTGGTGCATTAGGAACGCGATATTTCAAGTCTGGACCACGGGGTTGGTCTCTTTTCTCCTCGAACCTCATTCCACCTTCTGCTCTCTTCATCTTTCTCTCGCTCCGTAAAACTGCTGGAGGCAGAGATCCGTTTGGCTGCGTGCTGCTTTAAAAACAATCGCTATAGCCCTGATTCTCTGGCGGTTTCACGAGCGGAACGACGGTGAACGCTGACCCGGAGCAACTTTCCAGTGACTTGGCCTGGGTCTAAACCTCCTTCGGGGACGGGAACGGATCGCGCCCTTAATGGCATCTCGCCAGAGGAAGTTTCGACCGTTCCGTTGTCATCATACGCCAGGAGACACGTGTAGAAAAACCGCCCTCTCTAGGACTCTCACCTCTTATTGTGGAAAACACTGGTCGACGATGTGTCTCTGCTCTTCAAAAGATTAATTTGTTTGAAACACTTGAATTCGGTTGTTTGAAAACTGATTTCGTTCCTCTGCTCGTACAAAAAAGCATTTTTTTTTCAATATATAAATATTTTATTGAATTATAAATTGACCACTCGGTCCTATATCTTTGACCATCTTTCTCGTGAACGCAAAGTCTTGCGAAAGGATTTACTCAACGAAAACTGGTCTAAGTGACTTTTGACATCATGTATATGTTTTTCTATTTAAACAAATTTAAATACACTAAAACAAATAATGATGGAACTCATAAAATAAACAATTGAATGTAATCAATTAAAATGATCTAAATATGTAGTGTAAAATTGAAATTGAAATAAAAGCATGTCTTATTTTCTAGGCAGTGCAACATATATTTTATTGATGATATTTTCTGTATTTTTGCATTAATCATACATTTTCTCACATTAACTATAAATACATAAACATCCACAAATTTGCCCTAAAAGAGGTGCCAGAGAATGATAATGATCAAAGTAAGCAAATTAATTTAAAGTAAGAAACACTAAAGAAGGAACACTTTTAAGTCTGATAAATTAGGTGTTATAATCAAGTTATACGATTTCGCACTCCTGTAAGTAAAACTCACTCACATCCACAATCCAGTAATGATAATACAATTTAGAGTGAAAGTGGCTGATTGAAAGTATACTTAGTCATTCTGGTGAACAAAATACGAAATTAATTTCCGAACAACTCAATACATTTATAGTTTGTAGATTGTATTTCTTCATGTAGGGCCTGATTTGATGAAATGTCCCGTTTGAACCATTTAAAGAGCCATAAACTTTTTTCATAGTTTCCAAATATATATTATATAGCTTTTTCATTTTTCCTTCATCAAAATTTAGTAGAGAGAAACGAGAATGGTACAAAATTATTTCTGAAACTACGAAAGTACTTACGAGTAGATAGTTAAACTTTTACTCTAAAAAAGTAAAAGTTGAAATTATTTTCGAAACTAGAAATGTTAAAACAGGCATTAGTATACTTATGAAATTTGGAATGCTAATGCTGCAGATATCTTTTCCTGAAAGTTTCTCTAGTACTCTGTAAGAAATTTCGAAAACTCAATTTTCTCCTGCAAAAGCTACAACTGTTTCATACAAATCTTGTCATTCTTCAACATATCAATATTATACAAAAAATGTATTTATTCAACGATAACGAGAATTCATCTTTCATTCAGTTCAGGCTATCATGGTGATACGATACCATAGTATACCATGTAGACTACAGGAACGCTTATATTTTCAACATACAGGGTGTCCCAAAAGTCGGGGAGGAGCCGGAAATAGGGGGGTAACTGAGACGATTCTGAACAACAATTTCCTTTGCAAAAATGTCGGATGGGGCTTTGTTAAGGAGATATTAAGCGAAAACCCCGACCAATCAGAGCGCGCGTAGACCGTTCGAGCGGCCGCAGTAGCGAAGGCTACGCGCTAGGCGGCAGCGTCAATGTCCTTCGATGCACGTCGAGTCACTTGTTCGCGTACAAGCGCGGCCGCCAGCGCATAGCCTTCGCTACCGCGGCCGCTCGAACGGTCTACGCGCGCTTGATTGGTCGGGGTTTTCGCTTAATATCTCCTTAACGAAGCCCCATCCGACATTTTTGCAAAGGAAATTGTTGTTCAGAATCGTCTCAGCTACCCCCCATTCCCGGCTCCTCCCCGACTTTTGGGACACCCTGTAGATTAACATACAGTGGATGTAGATCAATTTTCCAAAAAACTTTTGTGTGAAATTGTAGTTTTTTAACTATTTTTTTTATAATCAATGATATTTTACATATTCTCGGAAATCTCTAAGATAGATATAGTCCAAACAATGTTTACTAGTTAATATAATTTGTGAAATTAACAAAAAAAATGCAAAAAGTGGGTAAAAGTATAGGAGCAATAAGTATTTGTACGATTCTTATGACGAACCATTTACAGTAGAGTTTGTAACGTAAACACATTAGTTTATTGCTCCGTACGAATTAGAAAACATCAAATTTCCAGGAAAGTACTTTTAAACAGTTATGCGAATACTTATTGCTTCAATATTTCTATCGATTAATTTTTTTTTTCTTGTTAATTTCGCAACTTACATAAATACCTATTTTTTGTTGTAATCTATCTATTCTAGAGATTTTCGAGAATATGTAGAATGTCATTGTTTATCAAAAATAAGTTAATAAATTACAATTTTCCACAGTTTTTTTGGAAAATGATCGGTGTACGAATACTTTCTGCACCCACTGTATTAGCATAGAAACTAACAGAAATATCGTTGAATCAATATGCATGCAATAATACGCCATGATATTTTCGTATTTTTATAGTAATTAATCAATGATCATCATTATGGTTTGAATGAACTGTATTACTATTATGACTTCGTTTATTTTAGGTGCCATGAGTGCGAGTTTGCCTATAATACCAATGATATCGAAATAGTAAGAAATTAATTTATACTAATATTATAAAGAGGCTTAAACATTTTTTTAGTAATAGAAAGCTACACTATCCCTGAGTAACATAGACTATATTTTATTTTGATAAAAATACATTTCCAATTTGAAATCTGAAAATTTGTACATCAAGTCGGAAGAAAAGCGTTGCTTGGCTACTTTATCGGCGTACGCTGGCCAAATGTTTGGGTATACATGAAAATAATGTAATACAAAAATATTGGTTATCGATAATTTTTTATGTGGAAAATGAATTGAAAATTATAAGGTGAAGTTTAAGGAAACTTATTAGGTATAATATATTAATCTTGATGATGTAATATACGTGAATATACGTGTACAACGTGTACATAAACACACACGGTACCTATCGTACAGGTGACCGGAAGTGGTGCTCGTGAATCAATTTTAAAAACCGGCAGTTTAGTTTTAGTTGAGTGATTTCGCCGGCAAGTCGAAGCCATACGGTCAGTAATTTTGGTTTTTTGGAAGTACCATCGGTTTAGTTTGTTTAGTTTGTGTTCTTTCCCTCTCTTCTTTAAGCATATATGCAGCGTTACTTTTTTTGTGTCGGGTTATGAAAAGTGTGTGTGACTGTAATTAAATACCAGATTTTTGTGAAGATAACTGCATTTAGTTCATTTGTGATAAACCCCGTGCCATCATCCTAGACTGTTACCTTACAACAAGATCTGAAACATTTCATAGAGATAAAATTTGCCTATTACAGCATTGTATTTAATCGCATAGTTTCGGAGATAATAATGAAAAATGAAAAATGAAAATAATTCACAAGGAAATGAATTATAGGTCATTCATCACACGATCGAATTCGTCATTAACATTTACTAACCTATCCGAAAACCTATCTCTACTCCCAGTTACATGCGTTCAGCTGTTACGAAGTACCTAACTACATACTTACTCGTACATAAACACTACAGTAATCATTGCACGCAATATTCCACGCGGATGAAATTCCGAGGTGAAGCTAGTGTAAAATAAAAAGGAATCATTAAGTACATTTTCGTATAGAATTTTATACTTCTAATATACAGGGTGTAGCAGGACGGGTGGTACAACCCAACAGGGGGCGATACTACATGTAAAAATAAGTCGAAAAAAAGGAATAACATTTTTTCGTTTGACGCTTTGTTTTCGAGAAAATCGAGTTTGAAAATTCTATGCAGTACGCCTGGCACTGGACTGTCTCCCCAAGTCATTGTTCGCTACAAGTTTCCTTTTGCTTACATGTTGTAATGTTGACCTTTCTAATGTTTACATTTTGTCTTCAACCATACAACTCTCTTCTACTTTTAGTCTGTTTCGATCAGTCAAGTTGTGACAATGTCTACTTACAGCAACCGCGAATACGTCGAAATGATAAAAGCTTTAGGAGTTTGTCATGGAAATGCAATAGCAGCAGCTGAATATTATAAAGAACAATTTCCAAATCGTCGTCTTCCGGACAGAAGAGTGATACAGAGGGCAGATCAAAGATTAATTGAGCATGGATCTTTTCACAATTACCATAAGTCTGGTGGTAGTAGGAGATCTCTAAATTTAGAAACAGAAGTTCTTAATACCGTTGCTAAGAATCCTAAGATAAGTATACGAAAACTTAGTGCTCGTCATAATACCAGTATCAGAACTGTTGGTCGCATATTACGCGATAACAAAATGCATCCGTATTCAATACTCGGAGTCCAAGCACTCGAACAACCTGATCGTTTCGCACGATTAAGCTTCTGCGACTGGCTGCTTCAACAGCATGATAACGATAATCAATTTACATCGTACATTTTATGGACAGATGAGTCAACTTTTACACGAGATTTTGCAATTAATCGACGCAATATACAAAACCACTTTCAAAGGAAATGGAGTATTAATGTATGGACAGGAATAATTGGCTCGTACATCATAGGACCATACTTCCTTCCAAATAAGCTGAATGGAGCAGTTTACTTGCAGTTTTTACGTGAAAAACTGCGGTCATTACTGACAGACATACCTTTGTCTATTGTACAGAAATTAATCTTTCAACATGATGGAGCACCACCTCACTTTTCACGAAATGTACGGCAACTTTTAAATCAACGACATCAATGTTGGATAGGCCGGGGCAGAACAATAAATTGGCCGGCAAGATCACCAGACGTTAATCCACTCGATTTCTACTTGTGGGGCCACGTTAAACAGATCGTGTATGGGGAAACAAGTGAGAATTCTCTTCAACTGAAGGAAAAAATAATAGATGCTTTTAATTAAATAAAATGTCGAAATTCATTGGCGTCAGTTCATGATTCACTAATAAGGCGAGCAATGATATGTACGCGTCAACAAGGGCAGCACTTTGAACAGTTTATTCAATAATGTTATGTAATTAACGTTAGTAATGACAATAAAATTAATAAACATTAATATTTCTTATTTATAATACATATCTAAGCCTACAGGCGATCCAGTGCCACGCGTACTGCACAGAATTTTCAAATTCGATTTTCTCGAAAACGAAGCGTCAAACGAAAAAATGTTATTCCTTTTTTCGACTTATTTTTACATGTAGTATCACCCACTGTTGGGTTGTACCACCCGTCCTGCTACACCCTGTATATTACAAAACATTTTGATCAGCCCTGGAATATTATCAGAAAAAAATTCCCGAGTAGTTATCCTTTTCAGCCTGGAAGTAGTACACTCCCTTAAAAACAATTGCTATAGCCGTGACTCCCAAGCGGTTTCACGAACAGAACGACGACGAAGGCTGACCTGGAGCAACTTTCCGGTGACTTGGTCTGGGTCTGAGTCTCCGTGGGGAGAATCTGATCGTGTCCTTAATGCCATCTCGCCTGGAAAAGTTTCAACCGTTCCATGATTATTATACGGCGGGCACACATGGAGAGCATCTAATGAAGTTTGGTTTCTCTTCTTCTGATCGTGGCGTACCGCTGGGTATTTTACAGATTTTCAACTTATTGTTCGAAGATTGTACCTGATACATTCTCTGCATTTTCCTGTTTATAAGGTAGATTGAGTTGGTATACGATGTTGACACAAATGCGTGACAAATCAGATCTCACTTCTTACTATAATTTATAATATTTACTTAACGCTTCCAATAATATGCGCAATATCACCTAATGTATCGATAGACAATGACAAATCGACTAAAGCTTGTCGAAATCAAAGGGACAATTTCAGCCACTTCAGGCTTCGAAAATATATTCACATGAAATAACACTAGATGAAACCAACCGTATCTTTGGTGCTTGATAATCGATGCGATCCAACTGGTTCACAATAGTACTGGTTGACTTAAGATAAAGAACACAACATTTTGAAAAATTGTATATAAATTAGAATTAATAATTGTTCTTTCGAAAAAGTCAGATACTTTAGATCCTTGATCGTCGCGATCTGTGGTATGTAATACTTTGATCTTTTTGTCCACGGTTATAAGTTCACAAATTTCTGGAATTGGAAACACGATTTGTTCCAACGTGTTCTCTCGTGCCTAGCGATCTGAAAAAATGTATTTGATACGCTATAATATATATTATACGTATATAGGGTGTTCCAAAAATGTTGGAGGTCCTTGAAAGGGGTGGTTCAATGGGTGATTTGAGATATTCCAGAAACAGAAACTCCCGAACAATCAGAGCGCGAGTATAAACAATCGACGACTGAACGCTTACTCACACACTGCAACAGACGCGTGGCTGTACACAATATTCATTGCAGTAGTAGCAATGATATTTTGCAAATATCTCGGAAACTAAGGCCGAGCGACGGTTACATGTATAGGAAAAAGTTATTTACAATGCTGATTTGTACAACATATTTAAAAATCATCGAAATCGGAGAGGATGTGCCTGTTTTCTATAATTACCCTGTTAACTTATTATTTGAGTCGAACCACCCTTAACTTCAGCTATTTATTTCAGTCGCTGTAATATGTTAATAAAAGGAAAAAACTGCTTTCCAAAAATATTCATGACATTAGACATCACTAATATTAACAAAAATAATTAAAATTTCATAAAATTATCTCAAAACATTCTTTAAATGTAATATTTGATATGTATTATACGTAGTGTTTTATAGCCCCACATAGCACTATTATTGTTCCTTCTAAAAATTACTTAAAATACATTCCAACCTCACTGCGAAAGTGTGCCATCAAGAATGATTCTCATAAAAATGCAGATTTTGAAAAGTCTAAATCGCCTTCTCAACGTCAGAAGCGGATATAAGAGATCCGTTGGCTCCTGGAACGCTTATTCTCGCGACGGGGACCGCTGATGCTCGGTTTATCCTTGACGGGGAAAATTTATGGCGGTGGTCGGTTGTATCGACGGTCCCCATTTCAGAGCTAAAGCCACATTCGCATTTGTAACTATCCGTGGACGGAGGCACGAACAATCCCTGACGTTTAATACCGAGAGATAAACGAAAAGAATTCCAACGGTGGCCCAGATTCCCCTTCGCTGGCTGATTTTTCTTGCTTCCCTTCTCTCGCTGTGCGATCCTTCGCGTTCCATGGTTCACGAATCTCTCCCGGAGAGCTATGATTCGTCGTAGATTATTGTTCTAGGTAGCGTCCACTCAACCGTGTAACATTCACGTTACATGAGACAAATCACAATTGGTAGAATGTCGACGAACGTCTATACCAGTGACTTTCAAATTTTTTAAAAGCCCTCCCCTCAAACAAATAAAATATTTGAGCTGGAAAATTGCACACAAACACTACAATTAAATTGTATTCACTAACTTTGATTCGTTCAATTCTTTAATCGTTGGGTATGAATGATTGTTTCAAGAAAGATTATATTTGAACAATATTGGTTCCTTCAACTTAACTCTAATATTATACAAATTCTTATCTTAAAACTAATATAAAGTATATACTACATAAATTGGGCAGTTTAACTTAAACTTTGATCAGAAGCTAATGGTCTTATATAGTTTGTATTTTTAAATGTTAAATACATATTTCATACCATTACATAACTGTTATTAAAAGGAACCGTAGCAACACTAACGCCGATTAAAAATTTTCAAATTATTTTATATGATTGACACTATCATAAAATTTAATAGATTTGTAGTTTAATATCCACACTTTTAGAAAATGCTTAAATATTTTATGAAATTCAATTCTATTACAGCAACAAAAAAATTCTAAATTGTATTGTATTTTTCACTTGTCGTAACCACTTAATTTGTATCATAACTCACAACCGACCCATGAGCACGTGTTTTTAACCGCTCGCGCAGGTTTTCGCGCCCGTCAAAGGGTGACTGAATCGCTAGTGATTGAAAAGCGTTTATTTTCAGATCGATGAAACGCTGAAATATGATTTTTAGCCAACAATACGTTAATTCTCCAGCGTTTAATTGACCTTGCGTGTGAAACAGATTTCACGGTGTATTGTAGCACTTGTCAATTGAAAATAAACGAACTGATAAAAACGATGAATAAAAACTGTTATTGATTGAATAGAAATAGGGTTTTTAATTATAGAGTGAAATGTTTTACGGTGAATAGATAAATATTCAATTGTTCAATTGAAGAGATAGCTATGAACAAATCCTTATCTGGGTATTCATTTAATCGAATATATTGCGAATAAATTGCTATACTCTCAATTCCATCCCTTATCTGTCACTTCATTAGATCGTTCAAAAATTTCAGCTCTATAAAAAGTTATCATTAATTGAATAGAAATTAAGCTATGAATTATAGACTGAAATATTAGACGTGAATAATGATTAAACTATTCAATTAAATTCGAATAAATTACGAATAAGTTACGGGTAAATTGCTATACTTTCAATTCGTGATACTATTAGATGATTTCAAAGTATGGGCTCTATGGTAACGGGAACTGGTGCTCCACAGAGCACATTTTTGCGATCGAGCCGCAAATCGTTGGATGACGAAACCGAAATCGGATTTCCAGGATCCGTGGATGCTAGGCACTAAGCCAAAGCCGATTATGATAACTCGTCCATGTTGCGTTCGACAGTTGTAAGGATCCAACCGCCTCCGTCGCGGCAATAGTTGTTTCATACAACCGATGGTAGTAATCGGTGCATCCCCTCTCACTCCCTCAATGTTTGCCTCGTTTCCTCGAAGGCTTATTAATCAAAAGTCCTGTAACTTCGATATTGGATGCTTGTTTGTCCAACGTTTACTAATCAATGGATCGGGACCACGGGTTTAATTACGTGGCAACACGTTCGAGTCCTTAACGTCTATTGAAAGAAAGACACGATCATACGGATGAAGTTCTTAATGAACAAAAAAATTGAAATTTTCATTATACGATTTATCGAGTGACGTTCTTGTAGGTTAGTATTCTCGATTTAACTGTACTTTTCTTTACAGCGGTTTCTTTACAATCTAAGGCAATACTTTTACGAATATGGTGGAAGATTGTGTGTGAAAATGTTTATAATATAATTCTGGTACAATTTGAAGACATGTGTGGTGAGATAATTTTCTGGCGTGGAGAACGAAGTATCTCGTGAAATGTCAATTTTTCAACAAACATGCCTTCATATTTCTATAGGGAGGATGGCGAAAGAAATCAATTCACGTCGAAGAAATCATATTGCAACGTATTCTTCTATCAATTTTCTTTATAGTCTGTCTGAATTCCACGCTTGATTTATATTGTCATTTATTCAGTATGACAGCAATGCATTTACCATGGAGTTAAATAGGTTTTACGAAGTAGTTTGAACGGAAAGTTACACACACTCCAAGCCGTATGAAATTTGAAACAGAAGTTATTTAATAATGATAATAGTTGCGTTTTATAATACATTTCTTACCAAATGATAATTTACAATCAAACACAATTTAAACATATCTCCGATTCTTTAAAGTAATAATAACATGTTGTAATTGTAAGCAAATAGATCAATCGTCAAATTAAAAAGCAATGGAATAATGGAGGCTACAATCAATGCATATACAAATCAATTGATATAAACTATGATCTCGTGTAAAAATTTATTCATTTGTTTGTAAATTCAAAGCTTATTTATTATAAGTAGTACGAGTTTACATGTATAACGTTTCGACTTTTATTTCTGGATCATCTTCAAGAACATAAATAATTAATTGAACATATGGAAACGTTATTCCTTCCTTAGTTACATGCGTCTCGAATCTCTAACAATACTAACAATAATGATCTAATCATACAGTAAAATAACATTATACCTACTGACATTTCATTTACACCTATTTCAATTGTTATCAGTCAAGTGACTGGTTTTATAAACACTTTATTTAATTGGAAGCAAAAATATTTTACTCGGTCATAGATTGAATAGATGAAACAATTTTTATAAAATGAAAACATTTCTCTTTTTTTTTTTTTTAATTTTGTTTAAATCTACTACTTGATCATTAGCAACGAATTTCATTGAGTTTTTATTTAGTTAGTGAGACTACAACATATGCTATTGTAGAGATTAATATCTTTGACATAGTTTATGGAGTTTAGCACATATTTCTAAGTTTATTATAAGCGTAAGTAAAAAAAAGTAATGGGAGATCATTTCATAGACTTTAATTACAAAAAATATACATATATTATTCATATTCGGTACATTTTTCGCAAACAATTACATTTTCAATGACAGATTTTCCATTACATTTTTTTTTTATTTGGAACAGATTTCCAATGTTTTGTTTGTTCCTACAATATCTTATTCAGCAAGTTTTTCACACAAATGAAACTGAACATGAATTTAATATATAACAAATATAATATATAATAAAACAAAATATATACAGGGTGTCCCAAAACTCGCGTAGGAGCCGGAAATGGGGGTAGCTGAGACGAGTCTGAACAACAATTTCCTTTGCAAAAATGTCGGATGGGGCTTCGTTAAGGAGATATTAACAAAAAACCCCGACCAATCAGAGCGCGCGTATACCGTTGGAGCGGCCGTGGTAGCGACGGCTACGCGCTGGCGGCCGCGCTTGTACGCGAACAAGTGACTCGACGTGCATCGAAGGACATTGACGCTGCCGCCTAGCGCGTAGCCTTCGCTACCACGGCCGCACCAACGGTACAAGCGCGCTCTGATTGGTCGGGGTTTTCTGTTAATATCTCCTTAACAAAGCCCCATCTGACATTTTTGCAAAGGAAATTGTTGTTCAGAATCGTCTCAGCTACCCTCCATTTCCGGCTCCTACGCGAGTTTTGGGACAAAACAACTGTATATAACAAATATATAACAAAACAAATATAATATATAACAAAAATTTGAAAATTGTCACATGCCATGATAGGTTGAGTGTTAAATATGTGTATCAAGTGTAAAGTTGGTGACTACAGACTGCAGACTCTTTAATAAAAACATACTTAAACGGTCAATTGAAATCCATGACTCCTCTGTCAAAAGTGAGGACAGTGTAAATGGAGATGTGTTGTCAACAACGTGACAAGTTGAACAATTGAAAACAACAATAGCCCTCGTTGCTTTATCATCTCCTTTTTTGTAGAACACAATAAGACACCACAAATGGTCTTAGCAGATCGATCAAGCAGAGTAGTTTCGAAATGTCTGCCGCAATTGATCCGTAAATTGCCAGAAATTAATTTTCACTAGTGACGGCGCAGTACCTTGTTAATGCTCGAACAGATTCGGTAGTGCTCCTCTTTGCAACTGTATGGTCGCGCTTGGACTAATCTCCTCGATCAACGCGAGCAGATGCAAGAGCACCAAAATTATATCCAAGAGGGTGGGAAAATTAGTCGCGCCGCCCCGCCGTCCAATATTTCGCCTACTGAGAGTAGTCGAGCATTAATGGCCGCTACGCGGACTCCCTCCCAAACGTCTCTGATCCGTTCGTGGACAATAAATGGTCCTACCTCGAAATTCTATGCGACGTTATCTACAAGACAGTGATCAATGAATATGCAACGGGAGAAAGATTCCCGTAATGTTTCATTCGGCTCTGTCCGTTTAAATTACTTTATATATCGCGTCACAGATTAATGGAGGAGACGTCGAAAAGATTGATGAGAACGACAACGTGCTTTTCGGTGCTACAGCATCTCAAGCAGAGATAGGCAAAGGCATGATATCTTAGGTAGTCCAAGATTTAAAAGAGGTAACGCGACTGCTGGTAAGTTTGCTAAAAATGTAGTAATTTCTTAACGTGACCAAACTATCAAGTTGCTTTTCTAAATGTAGTCTTCTTTGAAAATGGATTCTAAGAAAATTGATTCAAGTTTAACGAATTTGTGTTTTTACGGATGCTTTATTGAGACCATTTTTCGCTGATTGCACGATCACTCGAGGATGACTTTTAAGGTAACCTAATGGTGACGTAAAGTGAAGGGTGAAGACCAATTTCACAGTTTAAGTGCACCAAAATAAAGTCTTACTTGGAAATGAATTTTAGGGAAATGAAAGCATAAATCCTGATTAAAGTCGGGTAGATTCGTATTTTACGAATGCTTTTATTGGGATGTTTCTTTGCTGATTACACGATTGCTTGGCAATGTACCTAACAGACTTGATGTAGACATAAAGTGTAGGGTTAAGAGGAACTTGCCAGTCAAATTGCTCAGAAAGTTATGTTCTCTTTGCGAATTTGAAGGAAATGAACGCAAGTCTTGACTGTTTTTTGTACTCAATATTTACGTGTATCTTGAAGACTGGAGAAATTCTGTTCAGTTATATGTAATATACAGTAAAAAAAACAAGGACCTGCAGCTGATCGATTATAGAATTACTGTCGCAAAGTAAGTATTTTAAAGATATAAAAGAAATTTAGAATAATATTATTGAAATATCTACTATAATAAAATAATTTTTGGAAGAAAAACATAATCGACTTCGAAAAATATTAAATCTGCACTAAAAAGTGTGAAACAATTTCTATTTCCTTTATATTAAATTATATTAAATAAACCACCCCTCTGTCTTACTATTTTCGACATACCAGTCAGTTCTCGTACAACCTCGTCCAGAGACACAACCAACTAAAAGGCAATAGTTCACCTAGTACACCAGTCTTCTTGTCTCTACTTCTCTCTCTTCTTCTTCGCTGTATTTAGTGTGAATAAACTAGTTATTCCTTCCTCTGTAAGTATATACAGATATTTGACTACAATATAGTAGAGTATGAAAGAAAAATGTGGTATAATGGAATACAGTAAGCCTCCCCACAGACTGCAGACTTTCGGTCGGCCGATAACTATCCGCCGAGTCGGCAAAAAAACAATCGGCATGTGTGCGGACAGCTATAAGCCGCCATACTGATTAACAGTTGGCCGATAGTTTGTCGATAAATTAGGTTGAATGCAATCGTGTAGCCCATCAAACTTATTTATCGGCCGATACCGAATCGTTGTAGTGTGCGCACTTACATATATCTTCATGCTGAGTAAGGCTATTAAGGCTAAAATCAAACTTGTTTGAACGCTCAATTAGTTCTGACGACACCGTGAATGTTCTGACATGTGTGTCGATACTAGTGTAAACACTATCATTGAAAAACAGGCGTTTGTTTATTTGAACGAATTCGTCAGAACTCGTCCGAACACATTTTCGTCCGAATTCGCATTCATAGTAACCGTAGCCTAAGAATCCGATCAAACTATCGGCCGATAGAAAGTCTGCAGTCTGCGGGAGCTCTAAATCGTCGTACGTCTTTACTTGTTTGTTTATCGTTAAGAACTACGTATATTCCGAATGAAATGAAACCACTTCATCTCAAACAAATTCCATTTTCACACGTTCATTACCTCGGAACAGTTACAAAAGATCTCTATTAGTAATAAAGTTAAAAAATAAAACAGTCATTTCGTTACAAGTTAGTTCTGTATAATAAAAATCACATATACTGTGTGTTTGATAAGTACACGCGTACCTAATTGTTTACTTTTTGCCATACATTTTAGGCACACACACTATTGAAAAAGATCGCGATCGCTAGTTGGTCTAATAATCCACGATTCCCATCGATTACGCACACAATCAGCAGGAAACGTGTTGTTGAATCATCCGCAATGGAAGTACTAAAAAAGGATCGATCAGCCTCGATCGAGGGACGGCGGCATGTAGAGTCCCACGCGTACCTGTTCGTTCAGGGGTTGATTCAGTGCCGCGAACACCGGGTCCCGATAATTCCAACACTCTAACGGATCCCACTATATCATTACAGGACAAAGCGACGCCTATAGGATACGGTGGCGCACGCGCGTCACCATTGCCAGTGCACTGATTCACTTTGGCAGGGCATTTATCACTCAACGTCCGCGGGATCGCATGAGTTTCGAAACGTTGCGCGTTCCATGACTGCCTAACGAGGAAAATAGTTAGACTGGGTGCACCCTTCGACGTGTGGGTTCACGGGCTGACGCCTGTTTCCCGCGCCCCCGTTTGGGGTTGCAGCGCTGGTATTATACATATTTATGGCGCGCGAAGAGATATAGAGCGGGATAGGACGCGGTGGAGGCATCGCGAAGCCAATTAAAGTGCAAATGTATGGAGATGCGGATGGAATTCCAAGTAGCACAGTGACCGGGAAACCGTCATAAAACCGGAAACCCAGCCCCAACTAATCGACACCCGCTGCACTCGACGATGAGGGGAACGGGATGGTTTGGCGGAAGGGGAAAAACGAGCTCGATTTCAAGCTGCGAGGTTGATAGATTTGAGGAGAGGCTGGATCTCGATGCGTCGTGGAAGATGAGAATTCCGTGTCGGTTCCTAGGGGGAAAGATATCGAGGGCCGACAGATAGATTAGGTGCTCGTAGGGCTTGTAGTGGAAATGCTTGCCGGCTGCTCCGCGAGGCGAGGACTGCGGTTGAACTTAAGGGTGGATTGTAAGGAGAGAATTTCATTTCTTGCCGACGAGAATCATTTGGAACGGATGGATTCGTTGTGTGAGTGCAATTGTGAGAAGTTTCGTTGGGGTTTGCCATTCGTTACATTTTTTTAAAATATCAGCTTATAGGGGATGATAAAACGAAACATATTATGTACAATTTATTTATAGAAGGCTTATTTTCGACAATAAAAATTGAAAAGTTAGAAGTTCGTTGCAAAAATTGAATGCCAGGAAAAAGGTCTCCTAAGTTTTCAATTTTTATCTTTGAAACTAAACGTCATATGAATAAACAGTCAATATAAAAATGTTCCGTCTTGTCATTTCCTGTAAGCTGATATGTTTTGAAAATTCACACCTCTTCGCCTCTTAGAATTTCCAATATAAATCGATCCGCAGTGAAAGGGTTAACCAGGTCCATTGGAACCAAGACAGTCCCTGGATAAATCGAAACCTGAGAAGAAAAAGCTACAAGTGTCGTTTACATACATACATTAGACATTTTATTTAACAAGAAATGCAATTATAATTGCAAAACAAAATATACAAAGCACGTGTTTGCATTCATATATATTTTTATTTTGTTTAATTTTGCAGAAATATGTGCTTTGTCATGACAACGTTTAATCATCAATAATACTTCTTTTAGTGTATCTTCTTTTCATGATAAAATTGAGAATACTTATTGGTAATTCTACATATATTCTACAATAAGAAAAGTTATCCACGAATATACGAGAGTTATCCGGTAAGGTATTGACATTCGGTTAAGTCACTCATTAGGTGCATCGAGTAATCCAGCGATGTCTTCAGATCCAAGAGTTTCCATGCATTATAAAAGATTTTGCTAGAAAATCAGAGTCATGTATCTATAACCATACATCTGTCAAGCATTCATGAATTGAATTCTGCTGCAAGCACGGAACGGAAGTAGGTACCCTCCAGTTATCGATTGTCGCGAAACCCAAGTTTTGAGTATGGAGATTTCATGTGAAGTGTCGTCATCGAAGATTCCGTCACCGGAAACGTCAAGCACGATCCTCAATTATCGCACAACGCATCGGAAACTGTTACAGAGATGGTCGAAATTCTATTTGGAAACCTAGAATTATTTATTCGTCACGATTATTCGATTATGGATACATTAGTTTCAGGTTAGATTTAAAAGTAACACCTACGTCTCTTTTGCGTGTGAATCACAATTTTTAATGTGATCGTCTTTCGTACATTCTAGGTACAATCATGCAACAGAAATTTAAAATTAAATGAAGTAAAGTACATTCTTGTTTGTTCCTTGTGAAATATTTTAATCTATGATTCAACAAGTAAGGGATAAATAATCAGATAAAAGTTTATGACTATTCATCCGTAGGGTTTGGAAAAAGGAAAATCAGAACGTCTACGACTAAATAAATAATAAAGTATGAATCCTCTTTGGTTAGAACATATAATTTAAAAAGGAACCAAGAAATATTTACAATTACAAAAGAAATGACTTTTTTTTCTAATGCCTAATATGCATTTTAAATATAATGATACGGTGACTATACTTTCATAATATGCCACTTTAATTCTTTATATATTCTCAGGTATTTTGTTTTTTCGTTTAAAAGACATCTTGGTTTTAAAAGACTAGTTGTATACTGGTTTTAGTTAGACGAATTACTTCAAAGTCTTACGTTAAGTTTTTTCATTTCCCAATAAAAAGTTGTTAATTTGCTATTAGTTCATTCTTTCTATCCTGTTGTGATAAACAAAATCGATGCAAGGTATGATAGAACTTGAAACACAAACCGAGGTAAAAGCAAGCGGAGAAATGAAATGGTGACAAATTGAATCGTCATCGATATCACGCGAATGAGTAAACAGCGCGAACCACGTTTCCCCCGGGGTGTCGGGGGTTGATGAATTAATGACGGGGTTGCGCGAGTGCGAGATAAAAAAAAATATCCCGCGTCCAACAGAAACCGGAGAATCGAGTGAAAAATGCAGAGCGTTGCACGTGTATCAACGAGCATCCAATAAATTTCTACCCGACCCGTCGAAGTTTGTATTTTGTACAAATTTCGCGGAAACGCGGTCCTACTTCCGTCCCGAAATTCGCCGAATCGTCGAGGAACGAGCGGAGTTGGGCTTCTGTGTCGCGTGAAATATCACCACGCGAACACGACTACGATTTTTGCTGCGAAATACCGACGCCTCGTCGCTTTCGCCAGAATTTATTATCATCCTAAAGTTCCGTTTCGCGGGACGATCGTGAAAGTCAGGTTGTTGCGTCGCAAACTCCTGGGATCGATGGGCGCGAGCGACGTGAACCACTTTATAGCTGTGTCAAAATTATGCTGCGTACAATTTTCATTGATACATGATGTACTCCATGTCAAATTGAGCGGGGTTTAAGGGGGAAGCCGCATTGGACACGTATAAATCATAGCTATATTCAACAACTTTTTTTTGTTGAAATCATTTTACTAAATGGATGATCTGTTGTTAGCATTTAGTATACCTATATTGAGTAATAACAAAATAATTTTTTTTTATATTTTTTAAATAAATTAGCGATGCTGGAGTCATTACATGACAAGTCTTTTTCGAATGACTCTAATCGGCGTAGCGATGTTTTCAGGTATGATAAGATCTGAAATAAAAACCAAGTATTTCCATTTTCTACGTGATATTTGATTTTTAATCAAATATTTTGGTTGCCTACTTTGTAACGTTTGAATATTTAAAACTAGAGAGTTCAGTTTCTTTAATCTCAGACTCAGAATTTAATTTAAACACAAGATTAACGTAAGGATCTACTGCTCCAGAAAGAAGTTTCAAAGAAGATAAAGATATGATATTATGGTAGAAATTAGGTAGAATAAAAAAATGTCTACATAAAATGAATTACCGATAAATTCTCCATTTTCCACGTAGAAAATACTGTTATACTTCGCTTTTCCGAAGGAGAACAAATTATTCGCACTAAAAGGGTTAAGTTAAGGAATGGTTTTACTCTGTCGATTGGAAAAATAATGTTTGAAACGTAAAAAAATAAGGTCTACTTAATAACAAAATTTCCGTTGGTGTAACAAATTCCAACTATTTCGTAAAACGGAAACAAAAAATACGGATAGTCTCGTATGCAGGAAGAATGTGGTTATGTAGCTGGAACCTGAATAAAAGGAAAAAATTAAAAATTGTACAATTGACAGATTGTATTAACATAATAATGTTTATCTCGACAATAATAAACATAATTTTCGTTTATCTCGACAAAGTAAAAACCCTCTTTAACAAAGGTAACGGTCTGCTATTTAGTTTTCTCATCGGTAGCTGTTAACTGAAATCAATAAATGTGGTCATTTCTTACGTTGTCCAGACTACCAAATCGCATTTCGAAATTAATTCTTTAAACGTGAATTTTTATTCGCAGACAACTTGCAAGACATTTACTTTGATATTTCAAGTTGATTGTGTTGCTAGCCGTCGTCAATATTGTCATTGGTTATCAGAGACATTATATAATTAAGACGTATACGTCATCTCGTGATAAAGACTAACATTATTTGGTAAAATGTCGATATACTAGCATGTGATCTGAAAGTTATACGGGTCCATAGAGGGTAAAGCCACCTTTGAAAATCGATTCTAAAAAAATGGAAGCATTCGATCTTTGTGACTTGTCAAAGTAGAAATCCCCCTTGTCACATGACAGAAGTATGATATGAAAACTCCACGCGAAACCCAGACCGCCGTTCATCCCGATCGCTATGTATCGTCGTCCAGGCGTAAATCGAGAGATTCGAAGCATGATCCTGAAACTAACGCGTCGATACGCGGCACGATACCTGTCGTTTTCCATCTAATATCCCGCGATAATGAACGACCTTTGAAAACTAGGTTCCATTTCGGCAACGATCACCATTTCGTCTATTACCATGGTAATGCGCGCGTGGCTTTCGCTCACTGAGAGCAGCTGCACGAAAGAGCCAGTCGGGGGCGTGCGTTTAAACGAACATTATTAGACACTTCCGAAGGGCTGACCGCACTGGCCGAACTGTATCGGCTGCCATTACGTACTGGTCGCCGTGTCGGATCGGAATATCACGATCTACAGGAAGGCAGCTAAGTGAAATTGACTGGCGCCTGCTTCATTAGAATTTAACGCAGGCCAAAGTTAACGCTAAGTGGATCTTTTCGTTCCAACGTCCACCAGGGCCTGTTCGTTTCCTTGCTAATTCGCGCTGAAAGTTTTATCCTGTTTCCAAGCTTCGTGTGCGCTACTTTCCAAGAAAATGTGACGGTTAAAGGGGGCACCGGAAATGGGAAACTGTCCTGTCCACAGCGCGATCCTCGTTTGAATCTACGGGAATGTAGGCCTGGATACTTTGTTCAAGATACTGGAGAGAAGGAACATAACACGCTAACTTAATCTTCTGTGACTAGTTGTTGAAAATATTACAGAATCCGACAACGATGAATACTGTATATTTTAATTTAATAATAACATAAACGTAACAACACAGAGGTAGAGCTTAACACATTGCGCGGTGGTTCACACATTTTTTAAATGTCGTATTACATAAGTAAACTTGAGAAGTTCATATATCACGCACGTATCATGATGAAAAACCTGTGTACCTCAAAAATAATAAATTTTAAGTTTATTTAAATATAGAAAATGTGGATTATCAACTGAAAATTGTTGAGGATGTTTAATATCATCCCCGTGGAATCTTTATATTCATTAATAGGCTGTTGCATAATTACCCGTTGTTTTTCAATGTCAATATTTGTACAAAAACTTGTGGTGACACCTCCCGTCCTTATCACTAGAGGAATGTTTCTCGACTGAAACACAAACTAAACATAAAAATACATATAGGACATGTTAAAATTCAACGATTCAACGATTTCATGAATCATGATTTGAGGACCTCTACTGCAGATTAAATACATATATTTTTAATTTAAGTAAAAGTTATTATATTCACAAAAATGAATTTCGAAGTTATACTTACAAGAAACATGAATACATTTAACCAAATTCATCCAATTCACAGCCATTTAATATTTTCCTTAACCCTTGAAAGAGCATTAACTTCTGGAAGGAAGTATGCTACGAAAGTGGCTGAAAATGTATATTTTTCAATTCGGAGAAGAACTGCAACCAATAATTGAATCGAACACAACTACACCAGAAAGAGAACCAGACGCTCTTTCCACAATTTGTATAAACTGCGGCAAACCGTATTCCGCTTATCTGCCGAAGAACGATTCTGTATGTATCTTTCTAGCCAAGGATTATCCTATTCTACTTGGTTGGGTAAACACGGCCCAATTCTAGTTGCTGGGTAAGGGACGACCTTATTCTACCAGACTGGTGCGGGACTGTCCTGTGTACTTCCATTTCCATAACATTAGGACACAAACAGTTTGAAATGAAATACTTGTTTTTGTGTAAATGTGCAAAACAACGTATAGTAATTAACAAGTGTTTGAAATCGAATGAGAAAAGATGAATCCGTTTTAAAAAAAATGTCATATTTATGGAAGAAACAAAGTAGAATTTCGCAATTATGAAGTGTTACAATTGCGTAGTATCTTCAAAATTTGAATCAAATATTTTTATTTAATAGAAAATTGTTGAAAAACATTTGTAACATTTTTGTTAATAATCTGACAGTATAATACCTACGAAATGTAGTAACTTTTTATGCTTCATTATCGATTTTCAATGAAAGAATAAAATGTTATTGTTCGATTTTCTGCAGATTCTCATCAGACAATGTACGGTGTAATATGTAGTATAGTATTATGTATACTTTTCACTTTCCAGCGTAACTCTGCGATGAGAAATACAACAGAATAATAAATGAAAAAATACATATATAGCTAACATTTGTATAAATTGTGTTCATTGTAAAATTAAATGACATGAATTTAATATGAAATGAATAACGGTTTAAAGAGTTGTTGTAAATAAAGTTCTCTATACTTCCTTGCAGCATTACATGCAAGACAACAAATTTACAAGTACTAAATCATGTGATCACAGATATTTCTGCTTCATCCTATTCTGCATGAAATGTTTCGTCACAATTGATTCCCAATTCTAGAAAAATAAACCTTCTTAGTCGAGATCCGATCTTCACCCAAAATTCTTTGATTTCCAGCTGCACATTCATCTCGCAACAAATAAAGTTGTTTACAAAAGTCCGTTCGTTCTTATTTTTCAACATGATCGAAATTCTAAATGACATAGTCTGTCGTGACGTAGATTACAACATAGTTGGAAACTTGTACGATGTTGTACTACGGTATTGATGTTGCTCTTAGCATTCAGCGATAGAGTAGGGCAATCTGTTTAGAAGGATCGATGATTATGGAACGGTCGGATAACAAAGTTACCGTGACGGAATTCCCCTGATGACGAATGAGGGAAATGCCGTCGCTAACAGGACTTACAGTTTCATACTAATAAGTATTAGGTCGAGTATTAAGCTGATTACTTCGTAACGTTGTATACACGTAGCGAATATTGTAAACAGATTATGTCACTCAACACTTTGCATCTAGTATCAGTGAGACAATTTCGTTTCATTATGGGCAGACGTGCACTATTGCAAAACTCTCTAACCTCTTTAAGGATTCAACAAAGGTTCTATCTTTTCGTAAGTTAGTCTTCGTCCATTGTTTAGAAAGTTTTACTAACGGATTCTAATTTAAGTATGACTTTAGAATTGAAATGTTAACAGAAACTAGTCTGCGAATGGTTTAAAATTTTGTTGAATACCGCCCTAGGTTAACTAATACCTTTAAGAATTAAAAATTTACGTATGTAATTTATACAAATTATTGTCGGTTACCCTTCAATCTTAAGGAGGGAGGTGTTGGATATCGTTTAGGTTAATCTGTATCTTCTGTACTGTACCATCTAAACTACACTACTTTAGGTTAGTCAGTAGTTTTATCTTCATGGGATAAGTAAATATTTTTAAATTTCAAACCTAGTCGTCCATCCATACACCAACTAAGCATCCGACCCTTGTACCCATACTCACTAACTCCGAATAATACGTCCGAGTCCTTAACATCCTACGATTCTCATTGGTCCTTCCCCTTATTTCCACCACCTTCTGAATCCTTAAACATAAGTTTTTATAAGACTTTATAAGGCACACCAAAACTCCTCGCTCGAGCTTTTTCGTAACATAATACAACAGAAGTAGGAACGTAGCGGTAATCTAGTTTCTAAGTACCGAATTGTCTTAGAAACCGAACTTGAAATAATTCGGAATCTAACAATTTATCTAGAAACGCGGTAGCGTCTCGACGCCAAGTATATGAAATATTATAAGCCACCGCGTATATAACGTGGCGGTACTGCGTATCTTTTATTCGTAAAACTACAATTGCACCCTAACCTAAAACTTTTGTCACTAATATCTCATCACGCCTGCAATATTTTCTAAATTTAAAGGCATTTTTTTTATGTAAACCGCATATAAACTTTCTAATAAAACCAAATTCAATAAAATCGGTACACGTTCGACAGAGATATCGTAATATCATGTCACGATTCATCCAAAAACGATATCGTCTGATTCCTTTCCAGTCCAATTTTCATCAACACATAGCCAATAGGAGCCAAGTATCCGACACAATATTGAACACAATCGTATTTATAAGGACCACGAATGAACTCAATTTTTTTTTAAATACTATTTTATATATCGTTATATACACTCCCAGACAAAAAGATAGCACAGGTGTGCTATCTTTAATATCACGTGTTAAGATTATACTAGCGTGAAAACTCTGAGTTTTATGTAAAACGTACCTTCTACGAATATGTAAACATAACATAGATTGACTTTACTTCAATGAGCTCTCTTAGTTCAGACAAAATGATAGCACACTTGAACTAGGTTTACATATTCTTCAGTGTTCCGTTTATTTGCATGGAGTTATTACATTCAATATATATATGGTGTAACAGCAATGCGTTCTGCATACGTATAAATTTGATTTTTTATTAGTTCGAGGTAACGAATGCTATTCATTTTGCTCTGAATAAACTTAATTTCTGTTTTCCCTTGATATCCGTTAACAGCCCAGACCATTACTCCATCTCCACGCTTTTGACGTCGACTTATGTTAGTGGTTGTTTACGAACATCGTAATAATAATACGTACATCCGTCTGGGCCATCAAGAGTGAACCGTTTCGCATCCGTAAAGATGACTTTTCTCCAAGTCTTCTTTCAAAGTACGTGTGCATTTGCAAGTAGCAACCGTGTTTTCTTATGTCTTGCGTTTAGTGATGGTTTCGCCATTAATCTAGCCCGATTTATAATGCCTAGTCTGGAGTCTTCATGACGAACATTTTGCATATTTGTTTCTACGCCAGCTTTTTTAGCGATCTCTCTCGCGATAGCACGAAAATTGGGAGCAGCACGTATTATTGCTCGTGTATCGGGTTCAGATAATGCTGCTTGGCCTTCCTGTACTTTTATTTTTTCCATATGCACTTGTATAACAACTCTTCAAGTGCGACTAATTTCTTTTGCAATTTGAGTAATGGATAACTTTTGTTTCCGCAGAGCTAATATTACACTAATATCACTTTCACTAAGCTTTTTGTCACGACCCATTACGAGGATAGCGATATAACAAAGCTCTAGAAATTGAATGTAATAACTCCATGCAAATTCACGGAACACTGAAGAATATGTAAACCTAGTTCAAGTGTGCTATCATTTTGTCTGCGTCGGGTTATGTATTTCTCTTCGAACTAAGAGAGCTCATTGAAGTAAAGTCAATCTATGTTATGTTTACATATTCGTAGAAGGTACATTTTACATATAACTCAGAGTTTCCACGCTAGCATAATCTTAACACGAGATATTAAAGATAGCACAGATGTGTTAGATGTGCAAACTCCTAGTTTCTCTTAACTAAAAGCTATTTTATATACATGTATAATTGTACTAAAGACGATTGAAAATTCTGAAACATATTTTACAATAATTTCACAATCACTGAACAATATTATACCGTCGATAAAATACTATAAATCGTCGTTGAAAATGTTAGAAAATTTGTTTAATGTTGATTTAATGACCCTGACTTTTATAAGAAACTTTGATGTCTTACTTTGATGTCTCACGTTGACTTTGATAAGAAATCTAATTTAAATTGACAAACCGAACAATGCAACAAATCACCGTCACAGTAGAGAAACAAAAATTCCCGAAATAAACAAATGTAACATATCCCACGAAGTCAGCTTATTTACAGTAGAATTATTAGGAATCCTAAAAGCACTTGAAATTATTAAAACAAAACAATTTAATAAAACCGTAATATACTGCGATTCAAGAAGTGCAATTGAAACGACTCAAAATAATCTAGAACAAAATGAAATTGCGCAAATCGTACGGGAATTATATTCGGAGCTAACAGAAAACAAACAAACGAAGATAACAATAGCGTGGATACCATCTCATCAAGATATTCCTCGAAACGAAAAAGCTGATCTAGCAGCCAAGGAAGCAACAAATAATACCACCAATCACGAAATACCGATCCTTCTGCAAGATATTAAAAGACACTTACGCGATTGTATCAACAAAAAATGGAACAATATTTGGAAAACAGAAAAGACACTAAAAATCCATAGAATAACAGATGACTTTTTCGAACAATCAGCCACAGGACACCCCAACAGACTAGAGACAAGTCAAAATTACGCACATCAAAATTGGACATACAAATTACACGCATAAACACCTACTTGAGAAGACCATTAGACCCACCTGCCGTACATGCAACGAAATTCTAACAATAGAACATATAATATTTACTTGTAAAAATACAGAACCACTCCGCATGCAATATGAACTACCAACTAGTTTAAAGGAAGCGTGGAGCACAAAAGAAAACTTAAACAAAATAACCCAGCTACTTATAGATGCACATATATGGACCAACATCTAACATTGGAGAAAACCTCATAAGAAAATGTCGCTAATAACCAAAGATTGATGCAACGTTACATATGTAATAAAAAAAAAAAATTCCACGGGAAAAATTGCCCCCTCTGACCATAACAGCACGCGTTTCTATACCATGCGTTTCGCTGCGCTGGTCGCCGTAAGCGCACCACGGGAGTGCGAACAGACCTTAATGGTCCCCCAAGCAGAGCAGAAAGGGAAGATACTGCGGTTGAGGTAGGAATTCCAGTGGAAGAGTCTTCTAGCAATAAAGCGGCGGTAAGAGTCGCAGGGGTTGGCCGGTCTGCCTTTTATTTGCACTAGATTCCCCTCTTCCACGATTCCGTCCCATCCTTGTCGATTCTATTCGTTCACTTTTGGCATTTGAAACCTAGATCGCCTCTTCCTCCCTCAACTAGGTTGTTAAGGTTTAAAGTTAAAATTAAGTTTACGAATTACTTTTATTTTATTTTACTTTTATTCTAAATTCAGGAAATCATGTGACAAATTAACTCGTCCGCTAGACAATGGAAAAAAACCTCGATCTTGGTGCCACGCGTGGTCAAGGTATCCGTCGGTGATCGATAAATCACTTGTGCCCAGAAAGTCGAACGTACCACACGTGTTGTTTACTTCTGACCCCGCGCCTATCGCCTAAACGGTAACGACGACTAGCTTCGCATTCGATATATCGCGGAGAGAATTAAACACTTATCGCTAATTCAACCGCGTAAACGAAGTTAATAAAGTGAATTGTTTTACAACCAAAGTAAGTGAATTTTTTTCTCTACCGAATTATATTTGAAACCAAATTCCTGCATATCCTTGTCAGGATTGTTCTGGGAAAATTCAAACGCTTTACGCGTAGACATAGGTTCTTTTTCTATGAAAATTATCACATCTCTCGTGACTTTCATTCAACATTCGAAGGCTCCACTTATCGCGTTGCTATCGACGTTAAACAAACCCCCTTAATCGAGCTCGAATCAATGGATTAAGAATCCAATTGGAAGTGTTCCCCTCCCTCTACTTTATCCCCACCTCAACTCGTTTCCCTTCTGCCGTGAAATCCCTAGAAATCCGTAGCCCCCATCGCCAGCATTCCTCTTAACCACCTTCCCTGCACATTCACGACCCTAAAGCGTTCGCCTACATGGACGTTTTTCTGAAATACATTTCCAGAGGCAGCCCCAACGGTGTCGACGACGACGCTGGTGGTAGTGGCAGCGGCAGCACCAGGAATAGAGTTTGCTTTATTTTTACTACCCCTCTGGCCAAGTACCGCCCCGTATTTCCTCGGGATATTGACATATCGGGGGTGCTGGGGCTTCTCCTCTTAACGCCCTTTTTACACTGGCGAGGAATTTATGTCTTCTTCTACAGCGTCCTTTTCCTCGACGATTTCTCCGCCTCCACTTACGCCCTTCTCTTACCAAACTGTTATTAAGTGTATTGCCGCCCAGTCAAAATTTTACTATTTTTTTAGGATTCTTTGTGCCCCGAGTCCAACAAATTGCAAGAACCTGTTTATAAAATTTTGGATGCATTCATATTTGCATACATTAGACTTTTATTTTACCTTGTATTTAACGAATCGTCCATTAAAATATCATGAACTTTAATATGAGGACTTTTATAGATATAACATTAGTAAAATAAAATTTGTTAACGAAACAACTGCTTACAATATTTGGTGTACATGAAGGTATTTATATGTTGTCCTTTGTTTTGATAAAAATTTGAAGTGAGGTGTACCAGAATACAGTCTTTGGTGTGACGATTTCTGTAAATGGGACATTAACCCTTTGAGTGCCAAGAGCGATGTATCGCTGCTCGAAGCTGTAAGTGCTATATTTACTCATTAAAAAATCAATTTTGTTTTACGAAAATAACGTCAATATCTAATACACGTAGATTTATTTGCACACTTCAATTTTACTTCAAATACTGTAATGCGTGTAATATACAGGGTGTCCCAAAACTCGGGGAGGAGCCGGAAATGGGGGGTAGCTGAGACGATTCTGAACAACAATTTCCTTTGCAAAAATGTCGAATGGGGCTTCGTTAAGGAGATATTAAGCGAAAACCCCGACCAATCAG
>NC_071976.1:18065437-18164807 GCF_026283585.1 Hylaeus volcanicus
CTGATTGGTCGGGGTTTTCGCTTAATATCTCCTTAACGAAGCCCCATCCGACATTTTTGCAAAGGAAATTGTTGTTCAGAATCGTCTCAGCTACCCCCCATTTCCGGCTCCTCCCCGAGTTTTGGGACACCCTATATAAGGGCTATTTTGATCGAAATATACATTTTTGTTTACAATCATGCATCTTTGCTTAAAATTATCTGGCATTTCTCGGATATGTATGAAAATATCCTCTAGCACTGAAAGGGTTGATACCATATGATTTTCAATATAAAAACTTTGTATGAAAGTGTTCATACATGTTTGTTAGCCGTTGCTTTGATTTCTATCTCAAGAGAGGTCTATCATAAAATCATAAAATTTAGTATAGTGACGTCAATGCATCAAATAACGCGTCCATCGTTTGATCATCGTATCATATTAATTTTTCACGAAACTTTCCACTATCAAGAATTCAGCGAGACATTTGAAACTAAAACATTCCTGTCACAAGTTTGCTAGCTTTTCCGGTCTCTGGCCACATGAACATCCTCTGCCGCAATCTCTCTCACTTCTCATTCGTTCCTTTCCTCGTTGTTCCGCTCCGATCCGCCTCGTTGTGTCCTCCGTCTCCTGGGCGATTCCTGGCGGCGAGGAAGAGGACAATCAATCACGCGCACGTATCTCCACGTTTGCAGAATCAATCGGAAATCTCTATTAGACGTCGACTCGGTCGAGGTACTTTTTCCTTGGCGTGTTAGGGCGGCGACCATTCGATCGATTCGCGGTTCCCGATAACGTACGCGATCGTCGGTGTTGCAATTTGTTCGCGGCGGTTTGCGCAAACCGTCGTGCCGGAAAATGCTGGTTCCACTCGAATGCACGCAATATACGACGCCCACCTTCGTTACCGATTTTCGATGGCGTTTGGTTAATTTTCAGGAGAACGGCTCGAATGGGAGAGTTAATTCTTGATAATTGTTCCAGCATTATTGGTTTTGCGAGGGAGACAAGTGAGACTATGTCGGTAACGAATCGGTTTACGTATACATTTGTGACATTTCTTTTCTTTCATCAAAATTGAGTGTTAAATTAGTCAGCATAATTATTTTAAATAACAATTGGATGTATTGAACAGCGTGTAACCATTTTTCAGGAAAATTAAAAGATATTCTTATAGGTGAAATAGATGGTTTTTCAGAAAATTTTGCATGTTTTTTTATTCAAATTTGTTTCTATTAAGCCTATTAGTTTCTATTATTACAATAATACGACTATTCCCATTTGAATACCAAGGTTGTAATTATGTGGAATTTTATACAAAAATTGTAAGTTATTAATTATAGCGTCTATTACGAAGTTAGAAAATTTTGTTGTATGCAATGTGCATCAAATATGTAAAAAAAATTTGGTATCTCCTGAAACAGAGCGTAGTTAAAGTAAATATATAAAATAAAAGCTGAATGCAAGGTATATGCAAAAAAAAGCTCTATATTTGACACAATTTATTCAGTTGGACAGTAGACAGTTATAAACCACAATTTCCAGTTAAAAGCGCCGTCATAAAATCGTAAAACGTGCAATTTTTTAATTTCGTCAAAGAAACATCTTTTTTATCTTTATACGAAACTTCTATACATATTAATTAATTAACTATTTACTTTCGGAGAACTTACTTTAATTAATCCTCAAATGGACACTTCATAAGTGTAGAAAGTATTTGAATATTCAAACATTCAAAGTAAATTCGTCGAATATTTTATTCACTGAAGTGTGTGTATAACTGTATAGACATTGATTAAATCATTGATTAAATCATTAGAAACATCGAGGGAGAAAGGAGGGTTTTCCGAATCGAGAAAGGCCTGCCAATACTGGATAAAATATGTATCTTTGATTAAAAGTGTAAAGAAAGCAAATGTATATATTTCATACGCATTCAGTAATACAAGTTAACATGTTGATTACATGATTTTAATGCTTCGAATAATTTGAGCCACAGCTGTATATTCGCAAACCGAAACAATCGAAAATATAGCCATTCTCATTAAATACCAAAAATACATTAAATCAGAAATTGAAAGTGGAATCACTTTCAGATCAAACTCTGTAATGAATTAATATAAATCGACTACTCCTGTCATTGCGCTCATAAAAATATTAATCCACCGTGAAACGTGAATACATGACGAGAGGCACTTTGTTGCAAATGCGCTTCGTGCATGCGAAATGCCTTTACGGGATTCCAATTTACACTCCATCGATGCATCCATATAAAAATTATCGTGAAATGAATCATGCTTTCGAGCTGAACGTTTCATTAAATATGCCGATGTCTATTTAATTTGAAGAAGCGAACCACTTTTCAAATATCTGCTCGGGGTTTCGAGTCTGATTTTACATCGACGTGTATGAAAAAGCGCCAGCGAAATCGTTCGACCATTGAAAATCTATGTATAATTTTATTCTCCCCTGACTTTTTTATGGCGAGCTCTTTCCACTCGTTAAACTCCTATCAGTTGCAGAGATATTTTAGTTTCTTGCAGTAGTGGCTGCAAAAAAATCTGAACACGTCCCTCTCATGCGCCCATATGCATCACTGCAATTGCCGGTTTCCTGCCCATAGTGGATGCAAATTCATGGACAGAAACAAACTTCCTCGAGCGATTGGTCGTAGTTTTTTGAAACGGCGAATAAGAAACTTTTTCAAATATCGAGTTGATTTTTACGATAGGACATTCGCTTTATTTGTGTCAAACTTGAAGTTAATTTATTGTGCTGTTCAACCTGAAAACTATACAGACAAAATACAGCTTCAAACTTTTATTGTATGAAGTGCATTGAGAATTTAAGTAGATTTGAATATACTTTTATACGATTTAACCATTGAATCTTCATAAAAGTGTAGAAAACAAAGGTGATTTTTTCGTTTGACTTATTTATTATTACAAATTATTGAGTAGTTAGATGTCAACTTCTGCTGAATGGACAAAGACTAGTTGTTATTCTATTAACGAAAAACGATCACTTGGAAGGATAATTTTTTATATATCTTAACAAACTTATTTATATATTAAATTTATACTTTTACTGCAAACTAGCGCTTTGTTATAGATTAAAATATATACTTCAACCTTAAAATAAAATTCTTGTGCGCGTTTCCCCTTACACGTCATTCAGATGCATTTCGACTCAAAGTTCAAAGAATGAGATTTCGTTTAAAATATGTATCCCTGCAGCTGCCAATATCATCTGTGTTTGCGATATCTACAAACTCGTGTACAAAGATAAGCTTACAGAACCATTGTTAGCTATCTGGGTAAAATGACAGATTATTAATTGTCGCGATTCGTTTACTGTGGGATTTGCGCGAAGTCGACGTGCCTAGCGCACGGTGGCAGCGAAAGTTCAAAGAAAAACGGACACGTTGGTCGTCGAGCAAGTAAAAACAATGAGCAATCGGCCGCCAGGGAGTTATATTCCGCCTCCTGTTCCGTTTTTCATTGCATTTCTATTTATCGGTGTCCTGGGACGCGACATCGTTAGAGGGAAAAGAAAAACGCGAGCAGTGGCGTGAAGCACAGAACAGAGGAGCGAGAGGTTTAAGGTGAAAAAAAAATGTAATACCACGGTTGGAATGTTAGACGGAATGCGGATCGAGGGAGGAGCATATGACAAAGGATCGTGAAAAAAGAAAATCGTTTGAACTGCGATTCGTATCGGTATTTGATGAAGGGAAATACGACTCGGCACGCACTCAGTCACCTTACGCCAAGAATGTTCAAACTGGGCTCCAGAGCCTAGAGAACTGCTTCCACTCTGCCTCATCGCTGTAGTCTATACTAAAAAGAAAGAAGAATCGATCTCTCAAGGAATCGTGAAACTGGAATTTCATCAGAATATATAAAACTATCCATACTCTATTTACCGATGGTAATGTGTTCTCTTCAAGGGGTTATTCCTAGCCAAGAAATCGAAAAGGGTGTTTTTTCAATAATTATTTTCCAAAAGGTGTTTGCAATTATTTCATTGAATCTTTTTCAGTGAATTGAGTATTTGATTTTTTGTTTCGGATAAATAGATCAGAAGATATCATAGTTACTGTCTCGACGTGCAATTTTTCCAGAGTTACTTTCCTAGGTGAATTTCTCAAGAAACTGACAAATGATATACACAAATTTTTGTTTATCTTTTTACAGCAATGGGCGGATATTTTTTCAACAGACATTAATCACAACTCTGAAACATGTGATTACACTCGTAATCGTAATCACAACTCGTAAACATTTTATTACAATCGTAATCGTAATTATGCTTACGATTATTCCAAACACTGCTGTCAGTCTCATAATTAATCGTACCCTCTATGTCTATTGAAGAAATTTATCTAAAATAAATGATAGGTTTGAAGTTTCCAAAGAAATTTTTCATTATATATATATTAGGTTGTCCCAAAAGTTTTTCCGTTTCATTAATAAGTAATACATACACAATATTTTATGTCTAATGCTACATTATTGAATTCTGTACGATTAATTTTGCTCCATTACCGTCACAACATTAACATCTAAAAAATTATGTCGTCTATTTATATAAACATTGCTACACAAAACAACTGAATGCAAGTCACGGAAGAAACTTTTGGGACAACCTAATATATACATACGTATAATTTAACCATGTATACATTTATAATGGAACATTTATTTGGAAACATCAAACCCATCATTTAGTTTAAGCACGGTTCTTTGGTATACATAGAAGGTGCAAATGGAACTGACTGTAGGTCCACGTTTTTCTCGGATCTTTAGGAATTAGCAATTCGATTTGAAGATTGAAAAGTAAAACTACATATAATTATCACAATGCAACACGACTCGACCACCTGAAAGAAAGGATATTCCAACAAAGAATCCATCTTGACGCTAGCAAGAAATTATATCTCATTATCAAACAAGCAAAAATCGCAACATTTAAGATTCTATATTTTATAACAAATTGTAAGCTAGCAAAATAATAACTTAAACTTCCCTTTATTTTACGTGGACTGTATAATACTTTCTAGTATTAATGTTGTATCTCGACAGCAAGTCATGGAAAATAATCAAATTTAAATTATACTTAACCCAGATGGTTCAGATATATAATAAACTACATAGATTCTATAGTCATTAACTGCCACAGGTGCGTTCGCGCATTTCCCTCCACTTTCACGTAGAGCTGTGTTGGGTAAATAGTTGAAAAATTTAATCGGATACCAACGCCCGCCATTTGGGAGATTATATTTGAACCGTGAATTAGCGATTCGACGTTAATGGAACGTTAATGCTGTTTATAAGGCGATTTGAAATAATTCTACTTAATCTTCCGTGTTTAATGTTTGGCAAGATATCATGTGAACAATGAAACTCTGGATGTCCATATGATGAATGCAGAACGAAGTTAATTTAGAGATTTCCTTTTCGAATCATTGGTATTGTTATTAATATTTGTCTTGACATAATTTTGCAAGTTGTATCATTGCAGCTGCCAGTGCCCCATGAACTTGTATGCTGCAGTTGAAAAAATAAAAGTACTTCAGAGTTTAAGTTTTTAATCATTACTTTCATTTATAATGAAAAAAAAATCGAATAAGTTTCCAAAAGTTTCTTTCGTTTTATTCATAAACAATACATACACAATATTTTATATTTTATGTTACATTACTGAGTTGTACGCGATGCATTTTGCTCTATTATCTTTCTCCAACTCTTTGGAAGCAGCATAATGTCATCTTTCTAAAAATTGTATGCTTTGGTACCAAAATAACGTTCCAAGTACATTTGTATGTCATTTATAGAATTGAACTTTTCATCACAAAGAGAATTTTTTAACGAAAGGAATAAATGATAATCACATGTAGCAATATCCGGAGAGTACGAAGAAACAGGTAGAACTTTTCAGTGAAACGTTAACAATATTATTCTATCAACTAAAGAAATGTGGGACCTGGAGTTATCCTGCTGGAAAACAATGTCTCGTCTGTTCGCTAATTTTTGTCGTTTTGTGTTGATTGTTTTCTTCAATTTGACCAGTTGAAAACATTACTTCCTTGAATTAATAACTTCACTGCAACAAGGATAACATCAACTTTTAAGAGGCGAGGTTGTTTATTTATATGAATACGAGGTGTAAGTCGCGGAAGAATCTTTCGATTAAAAAAGGAACAATTGCTTGAAGTTTCTTTTAAAAATCCTTTACATAGTCCTGCTTCTGGATGTTCTACAAATCAGAAAAATTCTATAAAAATCGCATTCCATGTACTTATCGAAATCGTCTTCTAGGGATATTCTCTTTCTCTTGATAGAGATTCTTTATGAAATACGTGCGTCGCGTGTACAATGTCCTAATGGCCAGTCTTGCACGAGGCCCCGTGAAGCCTGTTTTCTAAACGTTTCTCGTGTCTAGTTCCAGGTCAAGTGGATCTTTGGACACAAAAGACGAAAGGGTGCCCCTGCAGTTTTAATTCGTCCAGCAACGAGTGCGCGTGCTGCGTCCCGTCAGGAGGATGCAGTTGTGGTGCAGCATCGCCGGACAGATGCGTTCAGTGCGGACTGGAGGAACACTGCGGCAATAGTAAGTACCATCATTATAATTACATTCGTTTTAATAATCCTAATCTCCGACTGAAGCGTTACACGTGTGTTCCTTTGTAAGCAACAGCTGTTTCATATGAATATTCCCAGGAATGCACATATGTATGTATGTAGGTAATCAAGTACTTCAAACTCAGTGTCATTTTCATTTTAATTATTCTGACTTTTTAGCTGATAATACTGCATACACTGATTACATTTCTATGAAGAATTTCATTTAATTTAATAATAGCTTTTGTTCATTTTCACATCAACCTGTATATAAATAGTTCAATTTGATTTAACTAGCAGTTGATAATAATCGATATTAATTCAAAACTGCATATTAATAATTCTATTTAGTTTGATAATATTCTATATTAATTCCAATCTGCATATAAATTCATCTAATCTGGCAATGTTCTATAATCAACTATACCGTAACTGTAACGCATAATTCAATTCAGAGGTACCGATGAATTGTAAAAATATTGTGATACAACATGTGATTTTAGACCATTTCTATGAATTTATGAGAAAAAGCCAAATCTAAGTGCTCTTAAAGCCTTGTAAAAACATCATAAAGGGTTGTTTACTCACAAAGCCTTAAAAACAGATAAACATTTTTAAATTATCAACCTTTTGACTGCGAAGAGCGTATACATATATACGTCCTCGAAAAATGGACTCAGAGAAATGTTTATGTTCGTTAAATCAATTTTTAAAAAATATTAGCTTATAAGGGATGATGAAACAAAACTATTTTATACTTACAGTTGATTCATAAAACGCTTAGTTTCAAGAATAAAAATTCAAAAGTTAGAAGAATCTTTTTTAAATTCAGACTTCTACGCCTCTTAAAATTTCCAGCAAAAATCGTCCCACAGTCAAAGGATTAAGCTTCTGATCTTATTATCAGTGAAGACATTCTTTACTAGTTATTCGTATCCCCAACAACTTTCTTTCTACAAAAATTCGCAATAAGTATAACTCAATTTTTTGTTACAATCCGTTCAATCGACTGACAAACCTGAATTGATATCCCAATCCAGAGATTAGATTCTGTTTGTTGCAAATACACATTGATTTTTAACAAACTGTAAGAAGAGGCACGAGTTGAGCTTCTCGAGGTTGGGATTCTCATGTTGAAAACTAGAACTTCCAATTAGTCCCTTCAATATCAATCTCGTCAGCAATCAAACTAGTAGTTGCAGCACCACTTACATTTTCCTTCGTTGTACGCTCGCCTAGTTAATCATCTAATTCGAGTATTTACTTCCACCCTACGTGGAACGTAATTACGTCGCGTCGAGAAGGCAACCAGTATCCCTTTGAATCCGAATCGGCGTTAGAAACAAGATTAGCGCGATTAAGCCATTTTCTCTTCATCTCTCTCCCTTCCACTTTTCGTCTTTCCTCATTTTCTGCTGCTTGCTCGCGCGAATAAGTGGACATTAAAGCGCGTTTGGTGGAGCTTCTTCGAACATGAATTACCGAGCAGATTCTGAAGAGCAAGTGGTCATGTCTAAGAACTGCAATACCAGCAAATAGCGAAACATTTCTATATATAATATTTTTAGCAATAAGAGAATGTTCGTTCCACTATTTGGTACGTTGAATAATTAATTCGTAGAAATATGAAGTCAGGCGTCGAAAGTTTTATGTACCTTTTATCTACTTGACATATTATAGAATTGGAAAGACTTGAAAAGTAGCATACTATGTATAAGGTCCATAGCAAAGCAAAACAAACTTTTTACTTTTCTTTTGAGTTAATTTGATCAAGAATTCGTCATATTCTGTATGTAATAACCTCGTGAAATAATACAGATATTTTCAATTTCTTTTATAATAGTAACTTATATAGGATTTTAATATTTGTCATTAATATTGATTGTATCTTGGCTCCCAATATTGCTAAATATGTAAAATATAAAAGGTAACTTTATCGATTGGAAACTTAAGGGGTAACGCCAGAAGAAAGCTGAATTATGACAATTTTTTGCGGAACTGTAATAGAAGATATGAAAATATGTTTATAAAGCTTTATAATATTGCATTCGAAAATAGCAGCAAAAAAACTTTGAAAGCGACATCGATCATCACAGAAGATATTCCACAGCAGAAAGAAATCTTCCACAATATTTGATCTGGAACAAAAAAACAAAAAATTTCTGAGAAAAGACATTAAAGTGGCTTTGCTAAAAGATCGGAAGGGTCTCGAATTTCTCCAAATGTGTATGAATGGTTCTTTCAAGCCTAAGGATTACATCGAAATCCAGCAGTAAAAATTACTACCACATTCGACCCTTTCCGTCCTGATAACTGATTAGTCTCCTTTCATCCTCCATCCATTTACCTTTTCTCTCCAGTAATTACTTCCGACATTATTGCCTTTTCTTCTCATCGATCAAACCTTTCTTCCGCCTGTACCTTTCTTATAGGGGTGAATAAAAACGGACACCAGCCGCTTAATTATAGTCGAAGACATAATGATGTGTTACTTTTACCTTCTTCTATTTGCCATACGTGCACAGCAAATATTGCTATCAATGTCGAATTGAATTTTAGCTCTTGCTAGTAGGTAATATTCACCAATCACGGCTTTTAGGTATTTTAAAGCTATCAGAAGCAGACCTGGGCTAAATATTATTTGAAATAATAAGTGGTGCCTAAATAGTAACAGTATAGTCGATTTAATATGAAATCGAGCGTGCAATTGTTGAAATGAAATTCTTCGTTTGCTAAAACAGAATGAAATGATATTGAAAATGGCGAATCTTTACTTTGGAATATTCTACGTATTTCAATCCATCTCCAGTTTACTCCTAATATTGCATAATTGAAATTATTGGAATATTCAAGCTGTAATGATCTGTTCTTTCAAAGTATTACGAAATACAAATGTATAAGATTATAACACGTATTATTTACATGTGTTACGTTATAATTTTGATGGCAGTCTTTGTACAATTTTTTTTTTGCATTGGACTGATTCATGTAGATAGTACTTAAATTAATTTTCCAAACATAATAAGCAACTTTATATTCTTGGAAATTCGTACTTACAAGAACAGCTATTATTTCCTCATTAGAAAAACAAATTAAAAGGAAGTTTACCCCGCTATTAAAAATATTCTACCGTTTACAACTTCTGAAAAGCCTGTAAAAGCCTGTCTTTAGTATTCGAACAACGACCAGAAGGTTAAAATACCGTGTATTAAAATGATGTGACTCATCGTTATTAATGCAATCACTAGAGATTTGATTATAGTATGCTATTGAAAATCAATTTCACTAAAAATATTACTATCTCATACTAGGAAGATATTACCTGAATTTCGACATGACACAGAGTATTAAAAAAATGTTCATATCACGTGTATTTCTTACAAAAACATGAATAGTTTACAAACCTCTTTTTTCGAGGAAATACGAAAAACCATATTTTCTAGTAATCACAAATCTAGTTGTTTTCGTAAGCGACAGCATCCTTTATTAAACAATAGATTGTATCAGCCTATTTTCATTTCTTTGTAGAATTTCACTCAGAATCATTGTTAAAATTTCACAGCAAGGAAATATCTAAATTAAAACATTATTATAAATTTCACCTTAAATTATTGTTGTATGCCAACATAATCTTTGTATTAGCTTTAGTTAAGATCACTCTGTTTTCTTCTTATCCTCCGTCAAACTCCAGCAGCAAACATTCCAAATTTCTTCCTACGATAACTGATGATTTCATCTTGATTAATCATCCCGGACCTCGACCTCGCTACTTCTTCTTTGCCGACCACTAAACTTAAGATAATTTCTATCCTTCCATTTTCTATCTTTCCCGAACCTATAAAGCCCACTACTTTTCCCTTTGAATCAGAGAATTGTTCGAACCATCTTGATACGAGGATCTATAGCCAGTACCACGCGTATACCTTTGTTAACTTCATTCAATTTCGCTCGACATTGTACTTGTTAAATAATAATAAAGTAACGAATCAAGCGGAATACAACATTATGTGTAAGAAGTGTAATAGCAATGGATAAAACTTTCAATAATAGGTTTATTCGTGAATTCTCATAAACTTTCCTTGATGAGCGCCTGACCACATATATACTAATACTACTTGATTGGAATGATAGCTTGTTTATGAAAATACATTGGGCATTGTTATAGTCTTGGTACAAGTTGTATAAATATCAAGTTATTTTAAGAACTACGAGATATAGTTATTATAAATTTTCTAGTTATAAGTATATAATATAGCGTATAAAAATTAGAGTTATATTAATTATATTAAGTCAGACAATGAGTCCTTCTTCAGAAACGAGTGAGACTTTACTTTGTTATATTCAGTTTATTTCAATTCATTTTCAGTATATTCATAATATTACATAATTGGAATTACTGTAATGTTCAAATAATAATGATTAGCGAATTTAATGTTTTACGAAATACATATATGTATAATACAGAGGTGTATACATATTGTTCAATAAATTCTATGAATTATATGTATACATATCAGCGGGAAAGATAGAAAATGGAAGGATAGGAATTATCTTAAGTTTAGTGGTCGGCAAAGGAGAGGTAGCGAGGTCGAGGTCCGGGATGATTAGTCAGGATGAAATCATCAGTTATCGAAGGAAGAAATTTGGAATGTTTGCTGCTGGAGTTTGACGGAGGATGAGAAGAGGATTATATATATACATACATATGTCCTCCTGTGATCCACATTATAAAATTTTACTAACATCTTTTATAGTATTAATTATACATTCCAAAGGGACATCTAAATAACATCTAAAGTAGATTTTCAATCATAATAAATAACGTCCTATTCGTAGAAAATTGTCACTTGTCAGAACAGCCGTTACTCTTGTTCATCATTAGAAAAATATATTAAAAGGAAGTTTGTCCTGCTATTAAAAATATACATATATTCTACCATTTACAGCTTCTGAAAGGGTCTTTAGAAGTCTTTGATGGTCGAGCAACACGCGAGTGGTAGGTCAAGAGACAGTGTAATAAAATGATGTGACTCGTCGTTATTAACCCAGACATGAAAGTTTTTATCGCGTCATCCAATTAAGAATCGATTTCAGCTAAATGTTGAACCGACTCGCAAGGTTGCGTGTCGCGACTGTTCGTCGCCTCGAATGAAAAGTCGAAGAACTGTCTTGTCTCGGCGACGGAACGGTGTAAGCAAGAAAAATCGTTATAGGGGACGCAGCACTTTTCTTCCGTGGCTATGTTGCGCTTTCCTGACCTAGATTCGACGCGGACAATCGAGAAACGTGTCGAGAGAAACTTTAATTCCTCGAGTAAACGCTTTTCGAGAAATAACAAGGGTGCAACGCGGCACTGTTGCGTCACTCGTATTGCTGCATTCATTAAATATAGAATTGACTCCTATTACAAAAGAATTTTAGAAGCTTTCACCTCAGGTATTTCACGAACATTGTGTCGGTATTTAATGTCGAACTTTCTTTTAATGTTTTCCTTCTGGGTTTCAGATTCAGAAAATCTATACCTTGGAATAATCTTAGATTGATATAAAATATAGAATAAAATGTACTAAAAGTATTTAGCGAGTATTGTGAAATGGTCGATTCGATCTGTTGACATTCAATATTGACAAATGCTATCTAATTTGCTTTATAGTTTGTAAAATTTTGTAGCGATTTTGGATTTTAAGTTTTGCATGACATAAATTCGAATAATAATATTACGAATGATATGAAAATACTCATATTTAACTTGAATCAAAGGTTTCGAATATAATCCGTGAAACATGGCTAATTGTTAATATGTTATCATTTTGCACACACTGTTTTCACAACTCCAGTTTTTCTATAATTATATAATTCTATAATACATCTTGAAGAGAACTTATGTTAACATTTGAAAAGTTGATGAAAAAAACCAAATCGCATATCAAGGTTTCCCTATAATTCTGTTTCAATAATTCTCTTATTATCAAAATAGAAGCATTGCTTAATATTGCAATATCCTCTATTTTGGGTCCTCCTCGGAAATAAATACTGTGGACCTTACCAGAAAATCTTCTTTTAAAAGCAGTTGAATTTGTTTTACAAGTACAAACCGTGTTCACTTAACTAAGGTCAGATGAGAGAGAGGACATTCGAACGTTAGGCGAGAGCAACAGGTGTATTTGATGTGAGTTTTTTTCTAAGAACGGAAAGGAGGGTTGCCAAGTGTGGGGTATAGAAGGAAAAGTTTGATAAAAAATATTTGACAGGTAAATAACTATACGCTGACCATATATGTATGTATATAATGTATGTACTAGTAGGAGTTATTGGAATTCTTTAGAAATATGTTTTACCTTACTTCCTGCTGTACTATGACGTACAGCAATACTGAAGTCTTGGTGACAGTTAATTAACCGACTTCGAAAAGGAGGAGGTTACTCAATTCGACATGTATATATATATATTTTTTTTTTATGTTACTCGATTACGCCCAGACGGCTTGACCAATCGGGATGAAACCTGTTGCATCTTGTAGAGCATCTCTCCGGAGTGGTCTCATTACCAACAAATTTTGGGATTTCACATTTTCTACCCGTTTTTTTTTTGCAAAAAACCGAAAATTTTTGTATTGCTTCTTATTCCGAAACGAATTGACCAATCGGATTGAATCTTCTTGCATTTGACCTACTTCCATTTTTTACCCCTTTATTGCACTTTTTATCGAAAATTATACTATTTTTTTAACGTATGTTCGACCTGAATTCGACGAAATCGATGAAACCCTTTACATTTTGCTGCCGGACTCGTTTTTGAGTTGATCAATTTGCAAAAATGATTTTTCTTATTGTTTATAACTATTGGTATTGCAAAATTCGCATTTTTTATGTAACTCGGTGAGGAATTCACCAAACGCAATCAATCCTTTCACATTTAGTTGCACATGCATTCCTGATAATCCCATTTGCAACTATACAGGGTGTCCCAAAAATGTTGGATGTCCTTGAATGGGGTGTTTCGGGGGGGAGATTTGAAACAATTTTTTCATAGGGAAAATGTTGTTCGAGGCTTCGTTAAGGAGATATTGACAAAAACCCACGACCAATCAGAGCGCTAGTTTCTGTTTCTGGAATATCTCCTTAACGAAGCCTCGAATACCATTTTCGGTAAGGAAAAATTTTTTCAAATCACCACTCCACTTCGAAAAAATATTAAAATTGCACTAAAAAGTATGAAACAATTTCTATTTCATTTATATTAAATGATATTCAATAATATATTAAATTTCTATTTCCTTTATATGAAATTATGTTAAATAACCTTTTCGTAGTCGGCACAAAATTAAAAATGCATATATAAAATACATATAAAGGAAATAGAAATTTAATATATTATTGAATATCATTTAATATAAATGAAATAGAAATTATTTCATACTTTTTAGTGCAATTTTAATATTTTTTCGAAGTCGGTTATATTTTTTTTTTCCAAAAATTATTTTTTTTCTATATAGATATTTGTATAAAAATAACAAGACATACTCCTAGGTATTAATCTACCTACGAAACATTTCTGAAATATTGAATTTCCAACGCAGTTATAAATACATGTTAATTTTGCTTAGACCATTAGTAGAATAGTAATGTTAGTACGATCAGTAGAATAATAACATGAAAGTGTATAAATGAATTAACCAATATTATGCATCATTAAATTTGTATTACTATATTTTATAAATTGATTACATTTCTAGGAAGAATTTCATTTGATTCAATACTATTCTACAATAGATACTAACTTCAAACTATGTATACATGATTCTATTTAGATTAATAATCATATTCTATATTACTTTAATTTGTATATGAATAACTATACTGAATTTAATGATATTGATTTAACAATATCGTAGATTCTTTTCAACTTATACATGGATATTTCAATAGGATATAACAATATTAATACTGTGACGTATAGTAAATCATTGCAGCAAGAGGTCATCATTTTGAACAGTGTTTACAATGAATAAGTGATAACAGTATATGTAAATGTAAAGAAATGAAAGAAAAGACAAAAACTTGTTTGTTTCTTTTTTCGCGATTTTCTCGTAAATGGAGCATAAACGAGCAAACCACCTAACGTTTTCTTTTATTAGTTTTTCGGTGCCCTATACCCTCCCAAAGTTTAAACATTTAAATTGGGGACACCCAGTATGTATTTAAAGGATTGGAGTGCTTCGAAAGCATAATGAATAGCATAATCAATAGTCCTTTAACCGAGGATTCGCACAAAGATAGTGAAACATAATTTAACTCTATTATATAATTTGAATTTTAAATTCAAGTCAAAATTCAACTCAAGTCAAATTTGAATTTCAATTCAAGTCTACTAATGGTAAAGAAGTTACTGTACAATACTTCTGGCGTTCAAGTAGCTATCCCAAACGTGATACGAAATCTAATCGAGTGAACATGTTAGGACCAATTGCAGCTAGAAATTGCGGCGCTATTATAGAGAATCTGCAGTGGATAATTGAAGTAGCACTGCAAACACTGTATCACTGTCAGCTGTGCAATCGGATCGATCGAAAACGAACAGCAGCGAACAGCGCGATTCTTAATCCCTGAGACAACGTGGTTAACGGATTTCTCTCTTGCCTGGACAAACTGTTCAGCGTTCCAGGTGCACGGTAGATTCATTGGTTCTCCTTTCTCTGTTTCAGTGTGCAATATAACGCTGGACAGCAAGCAGTTGTTCAGCAAATCGGATCGTGGCTTCGGGCAAATAAAGTCGCCACCTCTTGAAGGGCCATCCAGGTGTACGTATAGGTTCGTCCCAGACACGGGCCAACGAGTCGAGGTACAAATCCATCGACTGATTGCGATTGGGCGACATAACGGCACAGCGTGAGTAAAATTTTTATATTCCTAAATATTTTATTGCAAACAATTCTGCATTTAAATAAAAATGTTGTAACGACCGTAAGATGCATTGATTGATGAAAATTATACAAGTGGATATATAAGGTATACAGGATACAGCATTTAACCAGTTACAGAAAAAATGATATCCAAATTATCGTCGATGCAAAAGAATCTATCAGTTAAAAATTCGAAGATTCAAAAAGTGATTTTAAAACGAAGCTACTATTTTTTGTATTAGTAGTAGAGGTGTTGAGATTGTATCATGATAACCAGTATTTTTTTAATGAAACAATAGGATTTTTTTTGCATGTCATGAATGCTAATGTTGAAACGAGCTCATTGACTTATAATACAAAGTCATTTATTTTAATATAAAGTCTTGAATTGGAGTTTGAAATCAGTAGATTGAACGTAGCTCACCGATCTCTCGAACAAGGATAGAAGAAGGAAAGCAGGAAGAAGTCTACTCACTCCAGACTCCAATTTAAGGTATTATTTTAAAATAAATAACCTTGTAATACAGGCTAATGAAGTCGTTTCACATCAGCAGTCATGACGAGCCAAAAAAATACCATGATCCAATTTAAAACATAGATGAAACCTTGGCACAGCCTCAGCATCTGTAACAAAATAAAAAGTATTTGCTACATTTGATAGGCCCATTCGAATCTGTTAGCTTGAACATGAAAAATATTTTAGAAGAACTAGACTGCTCGACTTTAACCGGAAAAATTGCATGCAACACTAAATACATATCAAAAGTACATAAACGGTAGAATTTGATTTAAAAAATTGTAAGACTAAACTACACTCGCCTTCAGAAAAATCGGGACACTTCTTCAAAACGTCATAAATATGGGAGTTTTCATCCAATTTTTGTGAAACTTCGTCATTAATTATTGTAAAAGAAGATTGTACAATTTTTTTTAAAACAATAATTTCAATATCACTTTTTATAATCAAAATAATAACCTAGATTACACATCTGTATTAAAACTTGGCGCCCAAGGGAACATGCTTTAAATTTGCCTAGCAGTAACTAGGTCAAACAAATATATAAACAAAAACTATGGAAAGAATGCTTTTATTCATAGTAAAAAGTGAAAGACTAAAATTTAAAGCACAGAGTGCGCATGCTTTTGTACAAGAGTATATTAGTCACGAGTAGTAAGTAGACTTTTGTATTTGAATACAGTCTTTCACTTTTTACTATGAATAAAAGCAGTCTTTCCATAGCGTTTGTTTATATATTTGTTTAACCCGGTCACTGCTAGGCAAATTTAAAGCATGTTCTCTTGGGCGCCAAGTTTTAATGCAGATGTGTAATCTAGGTTATTATTTTGATTATAAAAAGTGATATTAAATTTATTGTTTTAAAAAAAAATTGTACTATTTTCTTTTACAATAATTAGTGACTTAAAAGGCTATAAACTTATCCCTATCAAATATCATCGTAATTGCAATCAATTTGAACTACGAGACATCTCGTAATTGGCAGTGAATGAGTTAATCTGTCTATGGCCAGATATTGTGCGAGGCTTTCCGATTTCCTGATTGTGAATACCAATTTTGCCACAGAGACAAACAATCATTACTCCGGCAATTTCCCAAGATTGTAATCCGTAATAACAATATGCTATAATCGCTGATCATCCAATATTGATAATTAATTATATCCGACGGAAGCTCTGAGTTCGAAATTATCTGATATTCGAACAGGGAAAGAATCGAGCTTTAACGTATTTCAATTAATTATAACATAAGGTTGTTATTTGTTCGAAGCGGGTGCGGTGATAATTGTTATGTTAATGCAATACCCTGATGCGAAACGATGCTGCAACACAAAAGAGGGTTGCATTGATCGAATTGTTCGGTATTAATCAAACGTGTTTTTAATCACTTCAGACGTGCGCGTCGGTCACTTGTGTTTCGTTTCATACTTTTAATTGAATTAACCTTCTGTGTAGAGGCGAACGCGCCAAAGTGCTTTCTACCCGCATGGAAATTGTTATTACAATAAATCCCGTTTCGCGGCATTTGTTCCGCGTGCTGTTTTTCACGTGCAAAACAATCCATTTCTCGTTATTATACATGTCACTTGACGCGAAAGCCGTAATATCATGAAAGAACGCACGCAGTCAACACGGTTCGTTGGCGTTGAGGAAAACTTCATTATGTGGAGTGTGTTCGATACTCCTTGTCGAATGCATAACGAGGCAGAATTGGTTACATTGTTTCCCCAAAAGAATTATAAAAAGAATTAGTCAAAGACGAGGAATGACATTTTCACGTTCATGGGGTATTCAATTTCTATAAAAACTTACGGAAAATGTCTTATAAACGCTTAGAATAAATAGTAAAATAATGATACTTGTATAGGATACGTCTATTTAATATATTCTGGAAGAGACGATGCAAAAATTTATTCACGTCATGTCATTCGAATGATACTTTCTTACGTAAAATAACGAAAGGATTTAAACTATGCAAGAAAGATACGCATTTTCATTCAAAAAACAAAGAACCTATCGACTGCACATGTAAAAAAGTATTGTCTTACAAATACAGTGATCTTTGAACCATCTTTTCCCTTTGACATATGTCCCTAAATACACTGATAAGGGAATTCTGACTTGCCACACTTACTTGGCCCACCCCGTATAGCAATTCTTCGTACAACGTATAGTTTATCAACCATTCCAGCTGCGCATCTTAGGTGATTCGCCTGACATAATAGAAAATCCATTGCAGAACGCTGGGTGCACAGCTATCATTCCTTTAAGTTAAAGCATGGATAACAGCTCTCAGTTCGTACCCTCAGTTTTCACACTCGAAAGAGAAATTGAAGGGCGGCTTATACCAGCCGATATGATTGGAGATCGCTTGTGTCGATGGCCGTTTCAATTTGTCATACTTCCACTCTTGCGGGCCTACCACCCCTACCGCACTTAAGTCCCTCTTAACGTGTGTAGCCGAGTTGGGGCAGAGCACGGAACGCTCTGGAGAGAAAAATTACTGTTTCTGGAAGCGTCTGCCCGCCCCAGCGCGTTTCCCTCGCTCGGCTGGGATAGCGAACGAACTTTGTGGCGAGTACGAAAGGCCTTCGACAAGCTCTGAAAAAGTTCCTACAATTTTTCGACAATCCCCATCCCTTTCCGCGGAGCTTTTCTTCCCGTGGAGCCTAAGTAGAGCTTACAACGCGAATGCACTATGCGTCCCAAATGCACTTACCCGAGTAGTTTTCGTCCATCATCTTCGACAGGTGCTGTATAATAAGGCCACTTGAAGTATTGTCTATTTTCTCTGCTCGATTACTTTATTTTTCGACATTTCTCTGGTGCAAAGAACATTTCTCGTGAATAGAAATTATTAAATTTACTGAACTTTTAAAATTGAAAGAAATTTACAAGTAGACAAGTAGACTATGTAGAACTACCCAGTAAGCCAGTTTGACTTATGTACATAAATATGTTGAACTTCTTTCTAAAATTGTTGAAATAGAAATGTACACATTCTATATGTGTATATACATGATGAATCATCTAAAATTTGTACTTAAAATGTTGCTAATGTTGCTTTCAATGTTGCAAAGACATGTCACAAGAGGAAAATGTTTGGTTGGAGGAGAACATACTATCATAGAGAAAAAAAGATTATTTCATAGTCAGATTTTTCGAGATTTCAAGGTCATTGGCGTTTTTTTTTTTTAATGGAATCTTACAAATTTGTCTCCATATTAAGATAGCATTTGTTTAGATAAATTCATTTACTCATATTATAAGAAGGATACAACGTGTTAATCTACGACATAAAACACTTGATAATGTAATACTGATTATTATAATATTAGAAGAATGCATTAAAAAATGTCCACAATGCATGTTAGCTTTTTCTGTACATACATTTCTATTTCTTTGCGAATTTAATTGTTTTTCCCTATGTAATAGTTTTCGTGAAGAAAAAATATTGTAGCTTTCAAATGCAGAGGCAGAGTCTGTAATAAATTGAAAAGATCAAGTAACAGATTGGAGTTTCGTATAAAGGAGTCTCCACTACATAAATAGAATGAACATAGAACAATAGAAATGGATTCTTGATACTAAATATGCACAGGGTGTCCCGTAACTGGTAGTACAAGCGATTAGGGGTGATTCTTCGCGAAAAATTGAATCGAAAATGTAGAATAAAATTTTTTCATACGATGCTTTATTTTCGAAAAAAATAAGTTTGAAAATTTGTCGAGTTACCGTGTACTTTATTTAGTTTAAGTTCAACGAATTTTATTATCTTACTCTTTCTTTTATAATTCAACTAATGGACTAATGTTTCTCTTATAATTTGAAGAAATTTAATTTTTCAGCAAGATGCAATACCACCACAGTATAGTAGAGAAGTAAGATGCCATTTAAATGAAAATTATCACTGCTGGATTGGCTGCGATGGCAAAATACCTTGGCCCCCACGATCTGCGGACTCATTACCTTTAGATTTTTATTTGTGACAGTGATGTCTTGACAAGCGTTGAACAAGTAAAACAAAAAATTATTATACCTTTTGAATTATTAAAAGTGCACGACGACACATTTGGAAATGTTAAATGCAATTTACGAAGGAGGGCATAGTTTTGTTTGTACCAACGTGGACATCGCTTTCAACGGTTCATAAATTAAACGAATTCTGAAAATTTGTTCATCGATTTATCGACAACGTTTAGGAACGAGATTTACATTGAAATCTGACGAGCTAAAACTGGTCTAAGTGCATGCGTACTCGACAAATATTCAAACTTATTTTTTTCGAAAAAATTTTATTCTGCATTTTCGAAAAAATGTTTCACGTCGAATTACTCCCTATTCGCTGGTACCACCAGTTACAGGACATCCTGTATATTTATTTTCGATATGGTGTTATAAGCTCGCTCATGTTCGCTGAATTACCACTATTTACGGCATCATTATTTCTGTACTACAATACTACAAATAAATATTTGTCATTACCGTGTTTCATATAAAAATCAATATATTAAATTAATCCGTTGAAGACGTACCATTCGTAAATTTAATTATGAATATTTATTCTCACTTTAAGCATTTTCATGTTACGATATTTAAAACAAAATGAAAAGTATTCGTATACATTCGTGCCTGTACCATTGAAAAAATTAATGCTGACACGGTTCTTGACGCTACATTTAACTTACTCGAGCCTAGTTTCCTTTTATTTCCACGTTTCTGCCTTTCAATGTTTCTAAATTCACCAGGTTTTAATATTCTCTGGATTTATATTTCACTAATTGTTTCCACACCGGGAATTCTACGTAAGTCTCCGCGATACATTCCATTCTCTTGATTTTTCTGACAGTTTCTTGCGCTCCCGTTGCCCGTGTTTTACCTAACGTCGAGAAACGGAAAAGAAAAAGGAAGCAGCTAAACGAAAGCACAACTGGTCCGTCTCATTTTTATGCTACGACTGTTTTACGATATTACAGCCCCTATGCTAGCAAAAACGTAATTCAAGTGCACGTATAACAAGACTCAGAGATATATGGCGCTAAAGGACATCGCGAGAAGGAATATGCTCTGTAAAACTAAAAATAATCGTTTTCACGAGCTCCCGAGTGGGCAATGTCGTACGAGCAGTCATCATTTCGGATAAGCTCGGTAAGCCGCTGAGATGGAATACGCATTATGGATTTTCGATCCATTCTTTCGCACTTTTAGCCGTCGATAATTTCATTTTGACATTCACCGCTGTGAACCCTCTATATATCGAGCTAAACAGCATAGCACTTGACCAATACATCTTGCTATTTCGCCAATAACCTCGCTAGAGTATCGTGTCGCGATAAATTTGAAAATTCGTGCTCAATGGTCACATTCGTGATATTATTTATCGATTTAGAGATGACAAAGAAGCCAGCTTAAGGGTGACTTCTACTCTGGAATATTGAGAAATGGTCTTCCTCTTATGAATTTTTTACTCGACCTCTATTAATCTTAGCTATTTTCAAACTTCGCTCATTTTCTTCTGCGCGATTCATGAAAGTCTATAGTTTTCATAATAAGGTTTTACTTAATGCGTTGAGAGAGAATTTTTTGAATCCTACAAAGATACTTTAAAGCAGTTAAAATAATATCAAGATAGTTTATAAATATAAAGTAGCTTTTTTTAACAACTCTAATTCTACATTTAAGAAATGCTCATGAAAGTAGTCAGATTTAATTCAGCAGTTCGGAGTTCGAACTGAACTCCGAATTATTATAATAACAAATCACATCGCGTTCCCACGCAACCATTGCATACACGGATACACTCAGACCCTTACCCTCATATTATATATCACACTCCTATATGTGTTATGTTTTCCTCGAAATTTCAGGCGTTACAAATATATTTCTATTGAACTTTTACTGGCTGATAAGGAAAGAACGGGTAACGTTGAAAAACGGGAACGTCGAGGGGAGACAGATTTAGGGAATTCCTGACAGAAGGTATTGCATCTATTTAGTTTCATTTCTAATTTGTTTTGGTAATCGAACATAAATACTAATTACAATAAAAAAAAGTATGTGGTTGTTATTTTAGAATTTACAAAGATTATTACATCGCTAATTATAAAAAATGTTCAAACATTATTATCGATTATATAATCGATAGATTCTTATAATCTAATGTTTAGAAATTAGAAATGAAACTAAATAGACGCAATACCTTCTATCACGAATTCCCTAAATCTGTCTTCCCTCGACGTTCCCGTTTTTCAAAGTTATCCATGTTCTCCTTATCAACCCCTAAAAGTTCAATAGAAATATATTTTTAACCCCTGAATTTTCAAGGAAAACACAATACAATATAATTGCAAATACTTTTTCGACTGCTTATGGTAGAAAACGTCCTCGAAACATCCCATCGTCCCGAGGCGTATTCGGAAGCTTTCCTTCCACAGAAGAAAACTACAAACATTCAGCATTCGTTGCCTCGTTCATTACGTTCATCCTTCTTTCGCCCTCGGCACTTTATTTTTCAAACTTGAACGATTTATCACCGGATGTTCTCTTCTAACTAAAAGCGCGGTGAATGGACTTCTAAAAAATAGAAAAGTGCACTCCAAGTTCGTCCGTTAACGAAAAGCAAGGCAGGCGGCGGCGGGACTTCAAGCGAGAAATATCGTTACACTCGCTGTACACGGCTACCAAACGTTCGCCTTTTACCTGTTCGTTGAATGTTACCGTCTCAGAAACTACGAAGTCCTGGGAAAAAATTGCTAAACCTGCATCTTTCTACGGGCTAACGTCTCTCTCCCTCTCTGAGATACCGTGGCGCGACGATAAAACGTTAACGCTCCGTTGACTCTATCGGGCCGTGTGTTATGAAATTTACGATAACGCCGGAGAACGACACGAGTCATTAAGTATTTAGACTCTTCATTTTCCAAGGCTTTCAACAGTGAAGGAATGTCCGAGCTGAACGATCTCACGCGTTGTACAGTTTTACGGCGTCTGTTAAAGTATATTGCTCTAGTTTCGATAGGTTGGCGATCACAAGGATCAAACTGAGTGTAACAGCCACTAACCGAACGCGTATATAGATATGGAGGACATGGTATTTGTATTGCGTCCAATTGCATACGGATCTATTCTACTTATGGAACGTCTGATCATATATGTACATGTTCCACTCATCGATTGTTCTTTAGTATAGGTGTCACAAGGAGAAAGCAATAATAGTTTTGAGGCCAATCGGTACAAAATTAAAACAGCGTTTTTGTGACAAAAATAGTAACAGCAAACCGATTGTGCAGTTACATAAAATGGGATGCGTAGATTAATAGGTATATGTTTTTCACTCCCAGCTCTGTTCCATTTTCTTGTTATTTACAATTTAATGCTAAAAAATCGTGATTTTTGTCGTTTTTTGCTTAAAAATTTTAAACTAATTCAGCAATATCAATGCTCCAATGAGATAAAATGTAGATGATGAAAATACCTACAGAATGAGACCTCGAACGTCAGCCAGCGCTTCAGTTTCAAAAATGGCGGAGATACGAATTTTTGAAAAAACGCCGAATTTTCCGGTTTTCCAGATTTTTCTCCGTTCCTCATTATCCGATCGAGACGTTCGAGGTCTCATTCTGTAGGTATTTTCATCACCTACATTTTATCTCATTGCTGCATTAGTTTAAAATTTATAAGCAAAAAACGACAAAAATCACGATTTTTTAGCATTAAATTGTAAATAACAAGGAAACGGAACAGAGTTGGAAGTGAAAAACATATGCCTGTTAATCTACGCATCCCATTTTATGTAACTGCACAATCGGTTTGCTGTTACTATTTTTGTCACACAAAAATGCTCTATTGATTGGCCTATTTATACAATATGGTGTTACGCGTATATGCATTTTGAATATCAGTGAATGTTTTCCTTTCACTGTAGAACATGTGGGTAGAGAGAATGGACGATCAGATTCTTATACAACAGCTAACTATAGAAGTACATATTTTACTTGAGATTTTATTCTTTAAGTGGACAGTTTCGACTAACATCAATTTCGCTAAAAGAAAGCAACTACTCAAACATCGTCCTCGCCTATTTACTGTACAAATTCCTTTCAGTAGAGTATCTGATCATAGCGACACCTGTTCTACTAGATTGCTGTTCTCATTGCGTGGACTATTTCCAACAAGATTTGTTGCTTTTTAAAATGTGTATAGTACGACCAAATACACAGTAGACAAACTTGTATATTACATAAAAAATATCGTGTACAAATGTTTTTAAAGAAATATAACTATCTGTCGCTAGAATGAGCATATTTTCTGTTCACATAAACCATTCGACAATTTATTTACAGTCAGTGTCATAAGATCTCCTAATCCTTGTTTTTTATAGAATAACTAAGAATACAAGCACCTAATCCATTCATTTTTGCATTGGATATTTGGTTTATTCTCAAGCGTATCACTTTATGTACTAAAAATACAAGTAGTGAAATGGTGGCACTCTCCCTTATGTAATCTTTTGAGTTTCACCCAATAGAAAGTCTGATCGCACTGACACCTATTCTACTTGCTCACTGTTTTCAGTATAAACGTGGACAGTTTCTAGAAACATAGGTTTCTCTCTTGAAAATACAACTAGTAACTCAGTAAACGCGTTAGGTTAATTCTTCTAAGCTTCTCTTCCATTACGGCTGATCATGGGGCACATAATCCACTTACTGTTTCACCACCTAAGGAGACAATTCCTAGGTAAATCATTTTCTCCCTAGAAAATACAGGACGTTAAATAGAATGTTCATTTATATAGTCTTTTTTAAACTTCCTTTAATAGGATGTCTGACCATGCATGTGCCTATTCTACTTCAAGAATGTTCTCATTGTCAGTGTGTACAATACATTGCTACTGAAAAATTGGATACACGCTTTAATCTTTATAAAAATAAAGCTTTTTATTAGCTTATAGTGCAACAATACAATACAATATTCTAATATTTTTGTGAATTATTTAGTACAATTATTTTGGATAACAAATTTTAATAATTATTTGAGGATTCACAAAATTTAATTTATCCACATATACTTGCTTCAATGAAGATTTTACGGCCTGCTTTTAGGAGGATATTATCTACATTTATACATGACACAAAATAAAAATCTACATGTCGCATATGTTTCTTACAAAAATATATATAGTTACGAATTTACTTCTATCGAGAAAATACAAAGTATTAAATTTAATGATTCTACTGAATATTACTAGTAATTAAGAATCTGGCTATTTGCATTTAAAATAACATCATTACACAATACTTTGTACTAGTCGTTTTTTACTTCTTTGCGGAACATAATCCAAAGTAAATATCGAAAATTCACACTGAAGAAATATCTTAATAAAAAAATTATTATAATTTTCACCTTAAACTATATTTAAGCAGTGTTTAGTTAATATCGAAGGATATTACTTTTAGTAAGAAGTTTGTTTATGCACTCTTCTAAACTTTTCTTAATGATCGTTTGACTATGCACATTCGTATTCCACTTGGATGGAATGGTAGCCTATTTATGAAAACAATTGGCTATACTTATTATCTTTCTTTTTTCAATATAAGCTTAGAGTCACAACTAATAATAGTTATTCGTGACTTAACTTAAGTTATCGTTTAATCTTGTTATATTAATTGATGTGTCTCTGGAAAATAATATTGTTCCTGGTATTTTCCGGCTATGTTAATAATTTCTGAATTGCTAGATTTTGTCCAAATATTGTTCTCTGTCTAGTGTATTTAACATAGTCGGTAAAAATATGTTCAACTGTAAACTTATAATCTTGACGAGCTCTATAATAAATATAAAATTATCCTAATAATTAGAAATAAACAATCATTAAGAATATTCTAGTTATCAATATATATTATAGCGTACAAAAATTATAATTATGTCAAATATACTGTAGTATCGAGAAAGTTACACGGAGCCGCTCCGAGAGAAAGCGAGGGATGTATAAAGCACGTTACTTGTATTAAACAATTACATTTTAAGATCAAATAATTCTGATATACGTATTTTTAAATAAAATCAAAATAAACACTACAATACTTTCACAAACAAGTGACCAACATTAGAAATAACTGTACTATCAGTAAGCAATGTTATAAATACATAATATACCTTGTCAAAAATTAAATTGCGTCAAGTATGTTCCACACGCATTCGCACCTGAACACTTCCCGAAAATACGATTTTCTGCACAGAACATACAAACAGTAAAACATGGGATTCATTTACAAAGTGCCTTAAATCTCTCCCAGTAAAACGTCTGGCCACACAACCACCTATTCCACTAGCTCGCTCTTTCGTGCACACAGTGTTATTGTCTCGAAAAAATCTTCCTACAGAAGCAACAGCTGTACAAACGATGTACCCAAATGTTTGCCCTCGTAAACGTCCCAGTCTGGAAATTTCGTTGGTGAAAACAGACAGACGTCTGGCGCCATCTTTCTTCGTCCTTCAGTCTACGTTTCGTCTTGCGTACGCTGTGGATAGATGAGAGAGGTGCGCAGAGTGAAATTACGTCGCTCAGCAGAATACTATTAAGTGAGGTAACGGAATAGAATGGATCCCACGGGTGATGGATGACCTTAATTTTGCTATGATTACCGGCGGATCGGGAATTTGTATGAAAATCGCTCGGGGCTGGTTCTTTCACGATCGTATACCATCGTGCCAGCCCCCTTCCGACGAACAGAAGTTCTCTTTTCTTCCGTTCGCGGTCCCCATATTTTTTAATCGTCGCCCTTTCTCATTAATGCAAGATCGTCGGCTCGAAAAGCGAACGACATTGATGGACGCCCATAAAAGTCACACGGATCCAGCCACGATGGATCTTATAACGATAGGGCTTCTTTCTGAAGTAACACTCACGCTTTAACGTAAATCATAATTGTGGGTAAGCGCAAATTTCATTTTTTGCTGATTAAATTCCTCGGTACTTTTTGCTATTCTTTTTGCTTCTCGATGTAAAGAAAGTTTTACGGGTGATAATGAAGGCACATAACGTTTAGTCAAAAAAAGTACATCCAACTCTTTTCTTACACGCTATCTTTTACACGAATTTGGAGTTACATGATTGAAAAAGTTTTTCTTTTTTGTAAAATTTATTTAATCTAACACGATTTTGAAGTCATTGTCATAAAATTATGTTCGTGACTACGCTCAATATGAATTAGTCTTTGGTCATTTTATGTATTAAGTCCACTTGGTTGCAAACAATAATGCTTATTATCAAGTCGCGACGAATAATTATATAATTGAATATTATTTCTTTACTTCTATATTTAGTTTTGCATATATCATTCGTATGGATATCAGAACGCTACCGTTTCCAACATTTTTTAACACAATTTTTAAACTACATTATAGTTCTTTATTTAATTTTCCACGGCTTTAGATAATATGGAACGTACCCCTAATTTTACTATTGTTGTGCTCTGACACACGAATTACAACATACGATCGACCATTGCTCAATTGGATAACGATTCAAGTCAGCAACATACTTCGACGGGAGGACTTTAAGTTAGCAGCACTCGCGCCTAGCAGCATGACCATATATGGTCATTCCCGTTTACCAATCATGGCTTCATTCATAACTGGGTCAATTTCGACCCATAGAACTCCATATACTCCTGTATACTAAGTTTGATCAAAATCTAGTCACTTTTCGCATTTTGTCCAGTTATATTGAATCCGCCATTTAGAATTTCTAAATTCTGAGTTCAGATTTGGAATCAGCGACCCAGGACAACCCTTGTATACTAAGTTTCATCTAAATTGGTCGAAAAGAAAAAAAGCAATAAATGTTTCTTTTTTAAAGAACTTTGAGGTGTCTTCTAACCAGGAAATACTACAATGTTTACTATTATGGCAAAGAATTTAGAGAGGTGGGCCATTGAGGAAATACTACAATGTTTACTAGTATTTCTCGGAATTGCAACGGGCTTGCAAGGGCGCTATATGTCTATATATGTAGGTCACTACGTCTGTCAGTCATTTATAATTGTCTATAAAATAGGAAACTTTGAGGTGTCATAGCTCAGCGTGGAATTGTCCGATTCGATTCTAACAAAATTCAAATTGAAGAACGAAATTTGAATTATCTAATAGATTGTTATGATCATTGTTAGATACCCTTAAAAATTTGTTTTATTTATTGTTGTATTGGCCAAAAATATAATCCTGGTGTAGTAATTGCATGCTGGTAGCTAACTTTTTTATCCACAGTTTGATTATCTATAGAAATATATGAAGACATTAAATAGAAAAATAGAGAACCCCAAAGAATTATTTGCGAAAGGTATACAAAAATACGCATAGTATTCATTAATTTGAATATTTAAAATAATATCGAGATCTAAAGTTTCTAGCTACATTGTACACGCCATATGCTGTAAAATAATGCTGAAAACCGCACGACACGCTGGAACGCGTGTGCGTTTCTCAAATTTAAGTTGCCCTAACTTCCTTTATAGCCACTCGATCCGTTTTATTTCCACCCGAACTACGTCATTCGCACTCAACTGCAAAGTACTATGTAAGATGCAGAAACTAGCCGACCTCACGTAACAAACGCGTATAAATTGATGTTTAATGCCCCGGTGGTTCTTTCCACGCTGTATTATGATGGTAATTTCGAAAAGCACAGGGCGCCAGTGTTCCGACGTGGAGTATATCGCGCGTTTCGAGCGCCCCGAGGACATAGACCAGTGATTCTTAACCGCCGTCCCGTGAAACTACGCAGTACAGCGAATATTTGCAAGCAGCAGACGTAATTTATTTATTTATTCATTTAAACGAGAATATTCCATTGAATACAATAATTGTATTTTATTTGCAGTTTGGTTTCTGGAATGTGAAATTATTATTCATAAGTTTCCATGTTAGTTATTTTCTTATTATGTTCCATAAACAAATACAAGAACTGAGTTCCTTACACAAGTAGAAAATGGACATTAACCTGATATATTATCCTTTAAAGACACAGAGGAAATTAAAAACTTGGTAAGCAATGAGTGTTAACAGCAAATTAATACAAATAATTATAATATGTAGTTTAATATAAAAATCAAATGTCAAACTAACACAAAATTTCTATCGATTATTACTAAATAAATTACATTATTATCGACAATATTAAAATCAGTATAAGAAGTGCTAATAAGAGTAACGAATACATATGACTTCAGGACAAAAGAAATCCAAGTTGTCACATACACTACAACGATTTCTGGTAAATAATCTTATCCTACAAAATTTAATGCCGAAGATAATCTATTGAAGTTTCATCTTTATTTATTTTTAAAATTGTCACCGTAATTATTATAGGTAAATTACTGTGACATTTTGTGTTTGAATTCTATTATTAGTCCTAATAGATGAAGAATCGTCTTTTAAGCTGCGTCTCAAGTTTAGTATGATTAAGAACCACTGATGTAGACACTTTGGGGTATGATAAAACGCTGGAAACAGTGCACAATCCTCAGTTTCAACGTAGCGCCCCAACATACCTTAGCGTGTTATTAACAATCAAACGAACTTACCTGTACGTGAAGTTCGATTGTAATTATATGAGAAGCCTCGTTCGAGATGATTACATGTTGTAGTACTCCTTGTCCTAACAATTCACAACGTTTAGAGCACTCAAATTTTCGCGCGCCGACCCTCATCCAGTTGGTAGTGCGTGCACTTTTCTTCATATTTTAGAGCTAAGTTTTCTTTTTTTTGTGGGGAAGGGTAGGGTGGGTAAGTGTAATCATCTCGAACGAGGCTTCTCATATAATTACAATCGAACTTTACGTACAGGTAAGTTCGTTTGATTGTTAATTATATTTCGAGCCTCGTTCTTCGAGATTACATGTAGATGTTAAGAGCTGAGATCTTCGTTAGTCGTTTCATTAGTAAGAATTGCTTACGAAGTGTTGCGGAATATTTCCTTCGTAAATTCATTCTCGAGTTCTTTGATGGGTTTATTATAAAATTTTGCGAATACCCTGGATTTTTCTGTCCAGCCTGCTGTGTTTTTTATCACTACAATGTCAACACCATTTTTGTATGCCTTGGAAACTGCTGCATGGCGTGTACTGTGTGCAGTAAATAGCGAGGTATCGACGCCCGCTTTTGATAAGACCTGTCTTATCCATCGGTTACGTGTTTGCTCACCAACTACTCTAAAAGGTTTTCTGGTTGAAATAAACAAATATTTGCCGATAGCGCGCATATCTTGGGTTGTTTCCAAATATTTTAAAACTGCGGTGGCCACACAGAGTTTGGGCATCTCCTGAAAATACGGTAGCACTAAATTTGGTTGAGGATTGCCTGGCTTCGACGTCTTAATTAAGTCGGGGAATTTTTATTTCCAACCTGGAGTTCGATCTTTGAATATTCTCGACCCTTATTTTTGATAATGTCTGTACACGGTGTGCTATTGCTAACGCTACTAAAGTTACTGTCTTCTCCGTAAGTTCTTGTAAGCTTAGCGTATCCGGTAAATTTTCAATAAAGGTAAATATAGTCTCCGGATCCCATGTATGTGAATATTTGAGATTTTGTGGTCTTAATTTGAACACGCCCTTTAAAAATCTGTTAATCGTAGGGTCAGATGATAAAAGTTGTCTTGATATGAGCGATATTTTATATAGGATCGAAATCTTATATGGGACAACACTGCGAATTCTAGGAGAATTTTTCACTATGCATTCTTCACTGAAATTTACCTCGCAGCAATTGTTATTGTTAGGTTGTAAGTTTTATTTAAGCCTAAAATTATATTCTACGCCGGCAAGAAACAGTTACATAAAAGTAGTTTTTCTTTTATCTCTGTACCATTAGTCCGCATTAGTCTCGAGATGAGGAAGCGCTGAACAAGTTCTCGCTTTAACGCGGTCATTTTTACCGTTTACCGCTAGCCTTTTACAAACAATAGAGTTACCGTTTTCCTCCTCAGCCGACTTCTCCTCCTGTAACCGAATATTTAAACCAATCACGAACAAATTTCCATTTCCACCCGACCATTTTTCCCACCACATTCGAGTACTCGAGGATGGCATTTTTCAAGGCAAGATCAGATACAAATCTACCGTCATAAGCGTAGCATGTCATAGCAGACACCTCTATTTTCAATCAAACAAATTGTTAATTTTCTATCAGTGTATACTTATTTCTTTTATTAAGATCATTGAGATCGGTAGTACGTGTACCACTTCGGTAACGCTCGCGAGAAGTGCGCGTATGTAACAGTTATTTTATGTTAATTGCGCGCTGCATCGTTTCTTGCCACCTTATTTAATGAATTCTATTTAAAAATATGCACAATTAATTTTCTCTTAAAAATTCCACGATGAATAGTATTTAAAAAAATTCGTAATTAACGTTATTTAAACAAATTTCACAGTAAATAATATTTATAAAAAATCATAATTAATGTTACTCCAGAAATTCGACAATAAATAATATTTTGAAAATTCTATAAAGAACGTAATTTTCATTTTACTTTAAACCTTTATTGTTAATTATTGTCTTTACTCGTTGATTTCATTTCATCTTCTATTGTAGCTTATACTATTGTCTTTACTTTCTGTCTTTTATTTCTACTATTAATCTTCTTCCACTCAGTCGAGATTCAGCATCATTTCAGTTAGCAAGGCGAAACATACGGGTGCAAAAGTTACAAAACAGAAGCAAAACAATGTCAATGGGAAGCATACATAATACATAAATGTCTTCAGCCCATGCATACAATAGTCGCGTGGTATGCATGGGGCTTGTAATAAATTACATTTTAACTGCTTCTCCCAAAGTGACGTTCTGCCATTTTAATCTCCCCGTGGTCTTTCCTGCGGAAATCCTGCAGAGTACATTCATTAAAATGTATGTCGCGGCCGCGTCTCGTATGTATCTATTTGCCATTATAGCTGCATCTACGTATTATTATTTAATATTAACTTTAAAGATGAATAATATTACATAACCAATGTGAAAGTTTGGGCATAACGTAATAACTATTCATGAAGAGCCTATCGTTACAAATGAGTCATATTTTCATTAAAACAACAGTTTTATTTCTGGTTTTAATTACAGAAATTATAATAATCTGATTCCAAATAAATATTTACGATTTATATAAGTTTTTTACTCAATTCTGCATAAATTTTCATTGACTGGCGTTTATGTTTGTTTATTTTCTAATAATTTTATATTCATATAACCTGTATCAAGTTTTCAATAAACGATGTTGTGTTTAAAAAAACAAAACGCAGAACTCAGAACGATATACTATAAAACGTCGTAAATAGATTAACAATTTACCGAATCCTTTTAATGATACAAGTAATAACTCTAACTTCTTCTAATTCAATTTTCTGGAGGATATTAAGGAAACGATAGCCACGTAATTTGCCTTTGTCATTCTTGTTCATTCACCTAACAACTTGTATGTGTATATAATATGATAAAGCATCATCTCGTTTGTTCGTTTAAGGGAACTAAATAGTTAACCGGTGACCTTGACAGGCCAATTTATTCCTCGTCGAGCTTAGACTGAAGTAGGGAGCCTTGTCGGGCTTTCAAAGCCAAACAATTTCCTTTGCCTTCTCCAAGCTGTTTTTCCGCAACCTGTGGTTTTCAATATACCTTTAGCGATTAATATTTTCTACGCCTGAATAAATTATTCAAAGAAGTAACCTTATTCAAGTGTTCTGAAGTAAAATGAATATTGATGCAACTATAGGACCTCTATTATTTTAAATTAAATCTTCTGGTATCTCTGTTAAATTTCTGACAAAAATGTTGTAAATTAAACGCCTCTTTTAGAAATATTAGAGTAATAATACGAAATTGTCATTGTAGAAACTCTTAAGTTGGACGAGTGTTAATCATTTAGTAAGTTTAGAGTTAGGAAGTCATTTTAGAGTGTTCAATCATTTTGTAATCTAGGCTGCAAATTGTTTCTTTTGACAAGTTTCGACATTTTCGAAAAGCAATACGATATCACATGACGACAGTGAACTTTCTGGTTCTCCATTTCCCAAACTAATTTCTGACGAATTAGTTGCACTTAGGGAGGTCTGCGAAGTTTCACTAGCTCTTGATCCGAGAATGATTGTGGATAAACACAAAATCGTTTGAAGCACATCTGATTTCACTGATTGCATCGAAAGGCGGAGCGTACAAAATTTGAAATGTATTTGCCGAACAACCTACGGTAATTATGTAGATGATTGACGACCTCACCGATTGCGATGATCTTGAAATATGTTGTCAAGGTCACGATTCTGAACAACCTTTCGCTATACATGTTGCTGCCGCTCGGCCTTAATATCAGAGATTATACGTAAAAATAATTTACACTATGTATTTAATAATACACTGCTTTAATAATTATGTGTAAGTTTGTTGTCTATTGACACAAACTTAGGCGCACGACTCTGGCAGTTAGTTACAATCGCGCGAGAGATTCACAGCTACGATTCTGCTGTCTAGAATCTAAGATTATTATATTGTAAATTGTTAGGCCTGGATCTTTAATCCTAATCCGGACTTTGTTGTTGATTCAGGTAATGCACCGGGTGAAGTCCAATTGTGTTATTCATGTAATTATTTAAATAATAATTTATGTAAGTGTCTTTAATATAATATTACAGTATTACTTTTGCTACATCGATACAAGTCGTTATTTTACTCTCTCGATTTCTGCATCCTTTTGTTATAAGCCCCAAGCTTATAACTTATAAGATTGTAATTGGAAATACCTCTGCCATAATGCAAAAAAAAATGCAATTATTCAGTTCATATAAAAACTCGGCAAAGTATCCAGCATAATGTTCTTTTCGAGTGCCGTAACGAGGAATGTTAGCTCTTATTTCTCGCCACATATGTTCAATATTTTGCATATGGGTGTCACTATCCGGATTTTTTAATGTACGAAGATAATTATTTAAAATTAATTACCTCCACACATACACTTTTCACGCGAAATGATTATATTAAATTATATTATATCAAAACTGGGTATCGGTATTAGTTAGTGTAGTTAAGGGTGCCTGGAAGGCGCAGTCCCTTGTCAGCAAAACGAATTTAATATGTTACTGTTTAAATCGTGGGAGATGTTTTATTTTTTGTTCTTCAGGGCTCACGGAACGAAGTTCCATATTTTTGATTTTTGTTGCAGTAAAAAAATGTCTGAAATTGTAGCTTTGAAGCAACAGTAGGTGAATGACGCCAATAAAATTATTTTTACGAATATCTGGAAAACGAATACCAAGCGGCGGTAACATGTATAAGGAAAAGTTGTTCAAAATAGTGACCTTGACAACACACTTCAAGGTCATCAAAATCGGCGAGGTCGTCAATCATCTGCATAACCACCTAACCTACTCTAAATACTGTTAAAATCCTCGCATTCAATTAATTGTAAGACCATAGGAGTCTTCTCAGAGTTAACGCACCTCCCTTAACTCTTTCTTGTCACCTATAATTTAATTCCCAACTCGAAGGAAGTTTGCAGTTCTTAAATGGCGAGCAGCTTGCACGACCATTTCTTTCACACACGCTCTTGAAAAAAGGAAACCAAGTTGGCCAGGCTATGTAACGATAATTCCCCGTTCGAGGAGTTCATCTCGGTCGAGGAACGTGGAAGGGCTCGTTGCGGGGGAGTATTATACCCGAGGCCAGGGTTTAAGTAGATTCATAAATTACGTCACTTTTACGGCGAGATTACCTAATCCGCAGCGGGGACGGCTTTGGCTTCTCGTGAAAGGCGAGCTTCATCGTGGCCCTCCTCGTTGCAAGCTCGTGCATCGTCGTCCAAAGTGCGCGGTAGCGTCGGATCAAACAATTTTCGCAGCTGGGGAAATATTTCGTCGTTCGTGCTGCCTCGTTCGCAATCAAGGGAGAGAACGTTTAACGAGTCCCACGGCGTTAAATCGCGGGCAAAATTTTTTTTCGGTACATTTATATTCCCGTAAATTTCTGACCACGTCGCAAACACCGGGAGATTTGATTAAACGGAACACGGAAAAATATTCCAAATGCTCAAATATGAGCGAAACGCGAGATTCCAGAGCTGACTGCCGCGAATTCAACGAACGACATGCGAGCTCTAAGCATATTTAAACCGGATATTTGAATCGGATATCTCGCGTGAAAGAGGATGTAAACCGTGAAATCATGGCCACGGGAGTTGTGTAGAAAATATTCATTCGTAAATTCGGATGGTGAGTAAATGAAAGGAGAAATTATCTAGACGTTTCCTTGTGGGATGTTCATTAACCCTTTAAGTAATATAGACGCATATATGTATACACGTTCAAAGAAAGCTATCGGTGTGGATTGTAGACCAATATGCAGGATGTTTTGTTTAAAGTGGACTCGTTCAGTAGTCATAAGGTGATGAAGCTATCGAACAATATTTTTACAAAAGTTGTTTGGTACAAAGAGGTAAATTATATGGTGTAACTAGTAGTTGTTTTCTAAGTAAGGTAGTGAAAGAGATTTTACAAACAATTTAATTTATTTGAATGGAATCTAATATACAATATTTTGATCCTTAGCTTTTTGAAGCCTTAAATTACACCAGTCTAGTTATAGTGAACAAATGGGGATGTGGTGGTTTATCAGACCAAAAAAGAAGAAGAAAAAAGAGATGAACCTACAGTAGTTGCCATGGACTTCTAAATATTCATTTAATTAACGCTTATTTAATGTATTCTAATGTATGCTCTCAATTTTCAAACAATGAAACGTCTTTACGCGCTTGAGAATAACATCATTAATCTAAGAAAATATGTAATATACTCTTAGGGGCTGGGCAATACAAGTTTTGCTCCGCGTACTTGAATCTGAAAAATTCTGAAAATTATATTCTTAGTATAACACAGTATAAGACTGCCACATAATGTATACTGATACTCAAACGTTTGGTATATATTCGATTCTTATAGAAATAGAGTTTCTTCACATACATACATTTATTAAATAGCAAACACTGAATCCTGTTATCGTGAAATTAAGTTCTAGAATATCATTCTATCTAAACTCTCTCAGGTTTAAGGACATTTCAAATAAAATTATTCCTTATGCTCTTTAATTTTCAATAATAAAAAAGTAATAAAAAATGATAAAACATACAAAGATAATTAATCGTTAGATGTTACGGTTTATAATGAATGTCTATTTCAAGGACTCGATTATATAAACATAATTCTTCTGAAACTTAGGTATTTTACACACGTACACAAGTAAATTGACACGTACCCTTGTACAGTTGCGTAATAGAAATGTTCAATTGAATAACACGAATAAAAATATCTTTATTCGTCTGACTGGGGAAAAACCCCTTTGTTACCGCATAAAAAAGGAAAAATACAGATATTTGAGCGTAACGTGAGGCTCGAACAGGGAGCCACGAATTTAGAGGGCGACACGCTGGCTCTCGGCAAATTTAAACCCGTAAAATCGAATATTTCGCGCAAAGGAGGACGTAAACTTTGAAACGCCTGTCGCGGTGAAGCAGGGAAAATAATTTCGTACGATTCGCCTAGTCGCGAATGGTTTCGCGGCAGTTTATCGATTCCACGTTATTCAAGAGCGAATTCTTTATATCTGGCATATAGGGTGTTCTTAGAAACTAGGACAAGTTAAGGCTCTTCTCTAAGTGAAGGTGAAAAATATTGACACAAAAAAATTGAATTCCACAATGGAGAACTATGTACTTTCTGAAGATATAATATATATTTCTTTTCTTTGGTATAAATCTGTATGTGCAATATATATATCGGAATTAATTTTTTTCTAAACCTCCTAATTAATTTTAGTAAATCAACTTCACTTATTAAAGCATTACTTCGCTAACAGAAATCGGATACAAAATCCCCATAAACTTAATGGTAAATACATTGCACTTTCATTAAACGAAGTTCTAATTCATCATCTGATTCCACATATATGTTTACTTATCCCTATGCAACATTTCTCTTACTTTCCCATTGTCTTTTATCATACTAAACTTACCGTAAGTTACGAAACTTAAGTTTCATATATGCTTTGGTTCGACTACTGCGACAATAAACTCACATGGAAGTAGCAGTTCCTCCAAGAAGATTTGGATAATTGCCACCGCAGTCTGCCAAATTATACGCGTTTACACGAATCTTATCCACTAATTTTTGGCCCTGAACCTATCCTCTGCAGTAGCATGTATTAAGCAGCTTGTACATCACTTGCTCGCGAATGGGACGAACAATGGACAGCAGGGCAATTAATCGTGTCAAACAAATTTCGTCATGGTTGTTTGTCGACGACCATCCGTCCACACGTCCATGAAAATAATGCAGCTGCACATGCTGGCCGTGATTTTACGATCGACTGGAACGCGGGAAACAATGGTCCCATTATTTATTAGCTAGATTCTCCGTGCATTACGCGAGCGTCGAATTTACCCGGCTTGCAGAGCACAACGATTCCACGGCGATTTATCCGTAGTTTAGGATTCCCGTTCTAATCCCCGAGTTTTGCCTCTCTGCCTGTTTTCAGCGGGTCGCGTGGTCGTATTTTGTCGATCGCTATCGTTCGCCAACGAATTATTAACCGTGTTCGAGCAGCATTCCGTTAGCAGGCAGACCGTCAAACAGCGATTTTGCTTTTGCTCGCTGTCCGCCAACGAGCAAACAAGCAATGGTAGATGTCTGAAGTCGTTTGTTCGCGATAATCCATGTGCCATATCGAGACAGTGGCATGTTAACGATTGTACAGATGTTTCTGACTCGGAGAAATCCGGTATGGAATATGGATGGAAGACTTTGTAGATACAAAATAAAAGCGATAGGTATAATTAAGGGGGCACATCATAGTAACGGGTTGAGGATAGACGTATATTCAAGAATTTTTTTCGAACGAACAATGAAAGTAAATCAATTAATTACTTATTACAGGTAATATATACATATTGAACAATATAATTAATTAATTTCAAGATAATTTAAATGCATAAATATCCACAGTCTATTCTTTAACCTTTTGATCGCGAAAAGCATATGTACATGTTGAGACAATAACTGTGTAATAAGTTTAGAGATACCTGTAGTAAGTGTCTCAACAAAATTAGAATGATTGCTGCTAGCAATTGAGAGGCATCTTTAAAAATAAAACGAAAATATCTAAGCATTAAATATTCCCACTCCAAAAACAATTCCAACAACGCATTATCTTATAAATTTTTTATATGCTTTTTGCTCTGAACAGTAAAAGTAGACAAAAAATTATTTTCTACACAGAACTTCTTCTCTAATCCTTTCCTTGCAAATTATTGCTATCATCAAAATTCTTTTCCACAAAGAACGCCTCCAAAATATAATTCTAGCAAACCCTATCCACAACTGGCACTTCACCCTGTCCTACATCGCAGATTTCCCTCGACCATACATGTATTTAAAGAGAAAGGCACATCAATGTTCACATACTCGCTAACAGTTACCCCAGACTTGCCAGTCAGCGAGAAAATTCACGTGGGGGCCAGACAAACGGGCAAATCGAACGGCAATTAACGTGCCGCGGAATTGCACCGACCACCGTCATTGTTTCCGATTCTCGTGGCTGATCTGGCCATCCCGACACAGTCCAGCCGCGGCTTCAGTTGGCCAACCATGGGGCGGAGTGCGATTGTTTTCAGAAAACTTTGGATCCAATTCCCAAACTTTTTGCATTACCACAATGCTGGCCGAGTTGGAGGATTCATCGGGCCAGCAGCGCCCCCTCTTGCGCGGGAGTAAATGAGAAAGGGCCGGGGATGTCTAAGAGTGGAAAGGACGACGATGAGAAGGGTGTAGGACGAGGCTCAGTCGGGCAGAAGAGAGGGTAGACGCTGGTGGCGCGGCTCTACCACTGATTACACGCTTCGCGACTGAGTGAAATTTGTCTCGCCAGAAATAAATTAGTTAATGGATCGTTCGGTAGTCCTTCCTCCAGAACACGGGGGTGCTACTCGAACCATTTTATATTGGCTCGACGGAGGGAATCGAAAAAACGCGAAGGATCTTGCGGAGGTTGTCTTTGATCATGGCTACCTGGCAAAATTTTGGAAACGATTCGATTAGGATGTGAGACTCGAAGGAACTGTTTAGGACTTTAACACATTCCGTGCCAAGCTGTTTTTGCCCGACTTGTCGATCAGGCCATTTGATGTTTTGAGTAAAGATTGGTATACAGGGTGTCCCAACAATGTTGGAGGTCCTTGAAAGGGGTTGTTCGAGGGGAGGGGGGATTTGAAACAACATTTTCGCTAAGGAAAAAAGTTGTTTCAAATCACCCCCCGAACTACCCCTTTCAAGGACCTCCAATATTTTTGGGATACCCTGTATTATCACACAATATTTCATTACATCATCAATTCATAAGTAGTTAGTTTATTTATATCAGTTATCATATCGTATACCACTTGTGCTCCATTCTTTTGGTGGAAGTATTATATTTTACAAAATTAAGGCGTCTTGCCACCCTGAGCGCTCGCCAGATGAGTACTATTCTTAAAAAATTCATAAATGCGAAAGTATAGAAAAAGATATTTTTATGTTCTGACACATACTAAAGAACGGTTTAATGAACACATGACAAATTTTTTGGGATAACAAAAAAAAAATGGCGGCGGTTCGAAAATTTTGGTGAAGGCCTTCGGCACGAAACGCGCGTGGGCTGTCCCATCATTATATTCTTTAGGTTGCATGTGAAAAAGAAAAAAAAATATTAGATTGTTTTTGGAGTTTGTCGCAAGAGAGTAGTAATTGGATTTTTTCTTTTTACCATTAAGAAAATTATGGTGAGCCGAAGACATTTTTTTTTTATTTCTCACTGAAATTTCACGAGAAAACTCGTCAATGAAACAAAAAACTAATCATGTAATCGCAAAAATCCATTGCTACTCTGCAGATAATGTATCTAAAAGTAGTGTGTACAAATTTCAGAGCAATCGGATCGATAGTTTACGAGGTTTACGTTGTACCATTTCGAAAAATGTAGTTTCGAGATAATCCCAAAAGAAAGTAAACGTGCGGTCCGATTGCTCTGAAATTTGTACATACTATTTTTAGATATATTATCTAAAGAATAGCAATGGATTTTTGCGATTATTTAATTAATTTTTTAATAAATTTTTTTTAGGAATAGTACCCATCTGGCGAGCGCTCAAGATGGCCAGACGCCTTAAATACATATGTCATAAAATATATGTTTCCAGCGTATTAAATAAATATGTCTGCATGTACCACCGGTGGTACACGTGGCACGGAACGTTTTAAGGGGCAAGCCTGGTTCAACCAAGGTTTTGTTCCATTGAGTATAATTTTAAGATGATTTGTAAACAAAAAAGGAAGTCGATTTTTTAGACCTGCTAGACTATACTACAACTCGAATCTTGTGGACTCGTGCAGCAGGTGGTCAGTTGCAATTTCCTTTTCACAGGAGTCGCAGTGAGGTAGATCCAATTTCTTTAACATACATATATATGTAATTTTTGAGTGGCCAGATCGTAATCTAGTTATTATTGTTTTCCCTTGTATGTTGCATTGAGGTTGGTAGAAGTAATTTATTACATAATGAGTTTTTACTGTTTTAATAGTGTTCTATATTCTATCCTATTCCTTTTTTGAGTTATCTTGTATCTGTAACATAAGATCTTCGTACGGGACTTGTTTTTCCTTTTTCGGTGTTATTGTTGTTGTTTTTCTTACAAAAGAGTCCTCCATATTCATTACCAGGTATACCTTAGTACTCAGGTAATATCTTTATGACAAAGGATGTTTGTATCATCTAAATACTTGAAATAGAGTTTCTTAAATGATGCTTTATGGTAATTCAGTCTCTTCTGTTATCGAGAGTAATATAGGTACTACGGTATTCAGGTAATACTTACATTTTTATTACAGTACTATAAAGAATGCATTTTTGTATCATTGTAAAACTTCGAATAGAGCTTCTTGAATGCTCCTATATAACAATTTAGTCACTCCTGTTCTCGAGGGCGCCTTAGTTGGGTTTTTCTCATTTGACCGCAGTCATCGAAAGATTAAAGAGTGTGCGAAAGAAAAATCGATCACCTGACACGACATGGTTCACTGGGATCGCGGAATTTATAGCTGATTCGTAATTGACGACGTGTTCGAACAAAATAAAATCGGATTGAGTAAATGCGGCCATTCTCGTGGCCATACGAGCGTTACAGGGGAAATTTGTTGCCACGTTGGTGGATATATTGAGAGGCCGACACGATGGATTCCTTATCCGCGTGAGATCAATTCCTTCCGCATTTCATTCTGCTTTAAAAAATGACTGCTTTCCTTCTTCTTCGCGAAGTCGATAACTTCTCCATATTAAATTATCGGAATAATTTATGCATTACATGCATATCAATACGGTAGAGCATGGATTACTCGTGATAATGAATTAAAAAAGTATCAAAAACAAGAGAGTAAGATGAAAATATTGAAAATATTGTCTGTTTAATAATTTCTTCAAGCTTTTCCCTGTTAATCTTTGTTAGCATATTCTTTACAGACTTTATCCCAATTTATGCTTCTATGTCATCATCAAATAATAGGAACTTAAGTTACAGACTTATAAGCATAGCTGCACTCTTTGTACTCGAGGTCTTTTTTTCTGGTATCTGTCAGCAACTCAAAATGCTTTCTTAGCATTTTATTTTCACGAATGATAAGCTTAGATTGACTTCGAAAATGAGATCCCTAATTTGAGATTTGGAAATCAGGTCACCTTTTCCTCAACGACAATCATTTGATTGACACTTCGAGTTCTAAAGAAATTAAACCAAAAGGAAACCTAGTGGTGACTGAGAGTCACCTCTCAAGTGCAAAGGGTTAACATTCGATATGTTTGTAGTCACGTTTAAAGAGATAAGATGGTCATACTACAAATTTCATTTTCTTAATTTTCATTTCACTTTTTTAAAAAATATTTGAAGTACATCTATAAATAGAGATAAAAGTCCTTGTTCTAAATTTCACAATCCTCGGTTTAATTCGCTCTTTAATATTTTAGTCGCTAAGTATAGTTTCAATCTATTCGTGTCTATTATTAACTATTATTAATTAGAGACTATGTTTCCAAAATTAACTAGGGCACGGCCATTAGATAATAATTAATGCAGGCTGAGAGGAGCGTGATAAAATGAATTTAATCGCACCGTTAGTAGACCAATTTATGACACCTATTATATATGTATTATTATATTTCTCCAATGAGTTGTAATAGTTTTCTAAATCTTAATATTCCCATCCATATAAATTTCATATTTTTCCTATTTAGATTTGCAGTGTGAACATTTCTTTCGCTTCCAATCGACAAGTAGTTATAAGAATAATATAATATAGCAATTCTTTCATTTTCATTTTCAACACTGCATACCTCACATCAAGCTAATATCAAAATACTTTAAAGTGTTAACAAATTCCATCGCCAAATTACGGTGAAAAAGTTCTTAGCAAAATACCATTAGATGAACATACTACAAATTTTATTTTCTTAATTTTCATTTCAAAGTGTATCATTAATTGCCATTAAAAAATTTGTTTGTATTTTATTATTATTCTCACTTCGATGTCAAAACACTGTTGCAACCAGTTAAAAATTCTTGTACATTGCACGTGGAACATTAAATTGTCACTAAACCTCATGGGCAAGTTACATTGACGAAATTCTTATCAAAACAACCCTGGCAGATGAATCCCTCCAGCGGACGCAATTTTCCCTGAATCCATCGACTCGAGGGACCTTTAATTTAAAGTGGAGCGTGCTATTTCCAAATATAATCAAATCCACTCGCCTGAATCCGGGGCACCGGCACCGCAGCGACGCACGTTTGTGGAAAAACGTTGATCCACGGAGGGAGTGAAACGACACCAGAGAGGCAATAGAATAGAGCGAGAAAAAACTGGCAAACTTGTCGCCTATTCGCGGTTGTTTGCGCCGTGGCGATTTCTACGCGTTGGAATCGATGCCTGAAATCGAACGATCCAGATCGACGGACCCGATTTTCAGGATCCCTCGGAAGGGTATGAGCTGCTCCAACGCAACGAGCCGCGCTGCTACACATGGAATCGTTTCGATCGTTAGAAATTTGATTTCACGCTCGACGCATCCATAACATGCTCTCTCCTATCTCCCTTTTTCCTTTCTCTCTCTGTCTTGCTAGGTGTACACACAACAGAATAACGCGAACGGTACAGAGCGTGGAGAACAGGAGTCGCGGTGCCATCGTCCGTACATAGATATAGGGTAGGTGGGGAAAATGATCGGCAAAGTGCCCTCGTAAGTTGGCCGAAGTTAGTAGGCTGTAACGGTGAAATACACGGCTTGTTGATAGAAATTGGATTGTAGGTTCGCGCTCTTGGAAATGATTCGTCGCGCGCTGGGGCTAATGTCGATCTCACGTCGCGACGCTACGAATGAACGATAAGATAGCGCGGGTACGAGCACAAGACGGAAATGGAAATGGAGGTCCTGGAATCCGCCTCGGAATTGCGTGAGTCACGTGGCCTGGAAATTCATCGAGTCAGCCTGCATCGTTGCTTCTTCTGCGCCTCTTTACGTGAGAATTTATGTCAGCTAGTGTAGCGAGTAGGCGTACTATACTCTTGGACAAAAAGATAGAGCACGTATGCTATCGTCAAGTATTTAATAATAAATTTTAAATTGTCTGAATGTAACAAATGGTATCTAAGCATTACATTTTGATAATATAATGTTTAATGCTAAATCTACCACGATTGGTAAAATGACTGTCGTTAAACCTTTATGTACAATTTTTAATATACAATGTTATAACACTGCTATTTAATTTTATAACTTTTCTTGTAATATATGTTTAATGAATTTTTTATCTCTACTTCTTTTCATGTTTCTTTATTTTAGAAATATGAATATTTGAAATACTACTAACATTGACTATCTTCGCAATATTTTGTCTACAGGACTCGAAATACTGAAAGAAACTAGGAAATCAGAATAGAAAATTAAGTATGCTATTATTTAGTCGTCCTCTATTTCACGGTTTTTGTTGATAGATACAAGAAATTACAGCAAAGCTTTAGTTTATAGTTACATGATTTATTACTACGAAATAATGTTCATGTACCTACTACATATTTGTCACATTTAGAGAATTCCGGATTTATCTTTGAAAACTTGATTTGAATGTTATTTTGACCTGGAGTGTACGTCAATGTAATATGGTGCCTTGGTTACGTGTAATTCGTAACCAAGAAAACAGAAAAAAGTCAATTTTTCGACTATTTTCAAATTTCAAATTTCGAGAATACTATGCTGAAAAAGTTATGGTAAAATTTTAAATATTGAAAGTGCTTTAACAGCTTGAAGCTGAAGTCTCGATGAACTCCAGAATTAGTTGTATTCATGTATGAATAATTGTACGTGTTCTTCGATAGATAGCAAATGTATGTGACAAATGTCTAAACATTCGATTGGTTAGTTCTTTTTTTTTTTATAAATTCCTGAATATATTCAATTGAAGGAATTAGTTGTTGTTTGCGAAAATATGAATTAATATATACTTGAAGTCTAAATTTGATATCTCTAATAATTTCTTTAGAAAAAAATCTCAATTTTCATATAATTATTATTTACTCCGTACTAGACACAACATGTATGTATAATCCCATTAATCCTTGATCTATCGAATCTGAAAATTTGCACTCTTCTGGTTCCTAACATTTATGAAAATTGTGAATGTACATACATTGTATAAAAACGACGATTGTATTCTAAACTTGATTCATGAATGTTGGTTGTTGTTCAATTTATCAATTTCAGAACTATGAATTCCAGAATGTATCGAATTCCATATTAAGGTTTTCGTAAGTGGATGTTGATATATGTATTTTAGTTAAGTTAGTTAATCTGTTACGTAATATATCATAAAATGTGAGTTATAATATTCTTAAACAGGAATATTTAAATTTATATACTATATACATAAATACAAATGAAGTGTATTATCTGAAAAGATCCATGTAAACGTGAAAAATCGAATATGATTTATACAACATTAAAAGCAGACAACGAACTCTTTTTTATTGAACGCATATAAAACTTTAATCATTTTTATAGTTAGCTAATCCTTTATTGTATGGACTTTGTTTAGGTGATGTGTAGTCATGTCTGAAATCTATTTAAGTTATCAAACGATTGCTTTGCAAAGGAGCAGAGAAAAAAGATAATAAATAGAGGCAATCTTACATGGATTACCTTGCTGTCAAGGTTGTGCAATTTTATGATGTAAATCCAGCTTAATTAAATTTCAGAACTCAGATTTAAATTTAAATTTCACCTTTAATTCTGAAATGAATTGTAAAACTCCAAAGCTGTTTATACATCTACCTTACAGAGTATTATTTAAACACGGTTGATTTTATAAAGTCAAACTATAAATCCCTGAGTATTTCAATTATTGTTTGCATCGTTAATTAATTCTGTAATTCTGTCATTTAAATCCAGTTTTATTAAACTTCAGAAGTCAAATTTAAATTTAAATTTCCTCTTTAATTCCGAAATGAATTTTAAAACTATAAAACTGCTTCCGCATAATTTGTTTGATAGATAGTTATGCACAATATAATCCAAACGAACTATTTGTTTTTCCTCTGCAATTTTAAGAAACAACATTAATCCCTGTGACATCATAATCAGATATAATAATAATTCCTGAGCGCGCATCAGCGAGAACGTCCAGATTCATCAAATTAGATATTCACCTTGCAGCAGTCATTTCGATATTAATTTTGAGGAAACAAAACTCGAAAACAAAATAGTTCACTTAACTAATTGTTCGCTGTGCAGAGTATTTACGTACTTTCTCCCACCTTCAACGGCCTCTCCATCTGGTTATAGTTTTCATCAAATATAGAAATTGGAACGAGATTTGAATACCAAGAATCAGGAATTTCTATTTAACAAAGTACCGAATAAAAAAGCAATTTCTTTTTCTCCTACAATTTTCAGAAATGGAATCGAATCTTAAAACTTTCTCATTAATTTTAGCACGATTTTGAATGTTGAATGTGCGTGACCACGAATGTACAGATTCACCAGACCAAATATTCACCTTCCTGCTAACAGTACTTATTTGAATATTAATCTCGTGGAAGTAAACTCGACGACAACTTGGTTAAGTTACTTAATTTTCCGTCGTACAGAGTATTTACATATTTTCTGCAATTTTCCCTCGACCCTGGCGATTTCTGTATCGGAGTATAGTTTTCATAGAATATTTAAATTGAAATGGGATTTGAATAAAAGGAGGCCAGGAATATTTATCTAGCGAGGCACCGAATGAAAAATCGTGATTACTTTCTGCGAGTCATCCCGTACGGCTTGCACAGACATCGCAAACCCCTCCCTCTCTATCCTTTCATTTTCCGTTACAAGCATTCGTATCTACCTGGCGTAACGAGCATACTGCCAGCGCGAAATAACTCGTATAAATCACCGATGGTTGCATACACACATTTCACACGATTCCGGCCGTCGAGTTGGCAATGTTTTAATAAAACCCGACGAAGCCCAATTATTCAACTCAGCGCCGCTCGTCTGAACTCGCTTCCGGCAGTCGCGGACTCTCATATTTAGACCAACGAAACATGCGAGGCAATCATCCCGTGCGCAAAAAAATTCTCTTTGTTTTCTCAGATTTCTTGTAAACGTTGCAACAACGCCGCTGGAATTAATTAACAATGACCTGGATGCGTGTCAGTTTCACTAGGATTCGATCGAGAGATCGAAGACGATCGTGTATTGAATAAATTCTGCAGAAGTAAAAATTTCAGAGAAATGGATAATGCAGAAAAATAATTAAATTGAGAGTGTTCGCCACCTGCAGTCTTGGTAAAAAGGTAGAAAAGTAAAGGAAACAACAAAAGATAAGCAATTATCTTTTTACTATTCAGGAACTTTTGTTTGTCGAAATACTAGAAGTTAGTAGTATTCAGAAGTGGTATAAATTATATTCTTTTCAGCTGAAACGTAAAGTATAAGAAATGTATCCAAGATAAAAATATTAAAATATATAATAATTTCTCTTTCCGATTATTTCCTCTCGTCTTCGTTATTCCTTTCCCTTTCTGCTTTTCACTGCTTCTCAGTTTCTTTCTCTTCACTCTGAGCGATATTTATTTCGCAGCTTACTTATATACAATTATACATAGCTTCTATTTACTATCACAACACAGTCATAGATAGAATGTACAGATGAAAAATAGATATAACATTGATCAAGTAATAAGAATTAAACAATAGTATATATGTTCTAATATTTTTCATAAATTAAAACGTCTTATTCCGTACCAGTACTAGTTAAAATTATTCTTCTTCTAATTTATCATAAACTACAAGTAATGTGTGTACAAGTATAGTTAAGTCAATATTGAATTTACTACATTTGGATAATTTCGAAATATATAACAACAAAGTATCTATTTTATTAAAAATATTACAGAGTATCAGAAGAATGTGGTTGAAACGCTTACTAACGATACTTGAGATCTAATCTAACATATAGAGTGGTCCACCTAAACCAGATCACCTGCCAATTGTGATGATACAAAAAAAAATTTTATTTTTTACTTAATAACATATTATTTCATGATCATATCATTATACATATTTGAACGTATTTCAATGTCAGATACGTAATGCGATAAAAAAAAATATGCATATATGAGTGAAAAAATTCTAATTACATATAAAATATTTTCGTATCATTAAAATTACAACAGACTCAGGTGGTTTGGTATAACATACCATCTATATTTCATTTACCATCTTAAAGAATATCAAACGAATATGGTCGAAATTCTTACCAAATAAAAACTTAAGGTATGAAAACGTGCGATACTTTCTGGGACGCTTAACACTTCGCCCCTTTGAGACGATTTAAATGTTACGGGAAGCAAAATGACTACAACCGCGCAACATTTTCCAGGTCATTTAAAAAATATTAAGAACCGGTGCTTGGAACAGCAATGCGCGTAGAATGTACACACTCGAGGGAACTTTGAACGAAATAAAATGGAACATTATTCGTCGTGAGATCGATATGCGTGGACTGGCATCGCTTAAGGGAAGTTTAGAAAAAGCAATATCGATGTGCGTATACTTGAGAACTTGAGGCAACTTTCGACAAAACGTAATCGAAACTTGTTCGTTGTTTGGAAAATACGACACGAAGGCATTTTCCAGACCAACGCTTCTTTTCTGTTTTATCGTTACAAGTGTTCGCCTCCCTGCTTCGTGGGGCTGTTAGATCGCCATTATTTCAAATCACGGGCGAACCAGAGCCGACAGATGCGAGCATCAGACACGATTTTTAGAGGCTGTCGTGTCGTGACGTTCGCCGAGCACATCTCGCTGCATTTTCGAGAACTGGCCCTGCCACGAAGCAAATGTCAGACGTCAGAAGCACGTGTGAAAGTTTGACGTGTTCCTGGCACGTCTCGAAGAGCGAAAAGCCACTCGAGGGGAATGAAGGCGCGAGAAAATTTGAAATCTTCGCTGCGGGGGTTGGCTCTGTCATTATGAATTCGAGGAAAGAAAGTCAGCGAGCCGAAGCAAAGAGCGTCGGAAGGGAACAAGTTTCCAAGCAACTATTCCTTGTCTTCCCCTTGCTCGCCATCCGTTCTATCCGTGACTGTCCTACTTGATTCTCCCCCGCCCTTCTTGATTCTCCCCCGCCCTTCTTGTCCCTTATCATTCCGTCGAGTTCTTGTTGGTTACTCACGTTCCGAGTTCTACTTCACGCCTAACGTCCGAGGAAGAGGTCGCAGTCTTGCTACCTGCAGAAAACGAGATTTAACTTGGTTCTTGGGCTTATCGATCCAATTTGCTCAGATCCCAATTATCCACGGACGCTGATGCTTTTCACTATTTACGATGGAAAGTACAGACTAATATATATTTTTTTTAATGCAATGGCGATACACAAACTATTTTCTATTGTTTGAAATATTTTATTATATTTGTTATTTTGTTCTATTTGTTTCTTTAATGATTACTTAAATTGATGTTAAACATTGTTTCTATAGAGTATTTTAATATATTTATAGACAAAAATTGCATGAACTTCCTCAATATAACTTAAATATTTCAGTTTCTTTCTACTAGTTCTTTGTTCGCAATTATTCCAGATTTCTTTCTTCATTGTTAGAGTAATAGATAAACTGTTGCCTTTTGTTTGGAATGTGTGCATTATTAATTATTTCATTATTCCAAAGCTACTGAAATTATTATTTTGATGCTGTATTTTAATACATTTGTAAAAAAGAATTTCAAAGTGCTTTTTGAATTTAATTAAACTCTTTCAATTGTTTACTAAAAGCCTTTTCTTTGTGATTAACGTAGATGAAAATATTATTAACGTTCTACCTCTGTAATTTTTAAATTTACAAATTGCTGTAATATAATTTCTGTATAATACAATATTTTAATCGACAATATTCTAATCTGTATTTATAAATGGTACGCACAAAGTGTTTTCTGAATTTAATTTAAATCTTCCATTTGACATTGTGACGAGCCCGAAGCGTGGGCAGCCGGGAAAGTTGCTAATCGACACGCTCGCTCGGACAATTTTGCACTGGAGCCCAGATTTCTTTAGAAAAATATAATCGTCCGTGGAAATTGTGCGACCGAGGGTGTCGATTAGTAGCTTTCCCAGCTGTCCATGCTTCGGCCCCGTCACAAAATTCTCTAGTTTCTTCTTGGCGTTTAATTCACTCGCTAAAGAAGCTAAGAAAGATTTTCAATGCATAGTAAAGTAGGCTCGTTCAAAACGTTTACAAAAACAGAGGGGGATAAAAGTTCTTACAACTTTCCCGCAAAGTTAAGTGTTTTCGCAAACCAGTCAAAGACCCGTACTTTTATTGTCTTATTATACAGCAGCAACTATTTCTATTTAAGTTTCTAGAGCAAGGCATCTACCTCAACTTACTTCGACTGGTTCGACTAATTTCACCTATTGCTACTTTTTCGGAGCATTTCTTGCCGTACGAATTTAAAAACCGGAATGATTTATGTCGACCGCATTTGAACTGCTTGAAAATTCAAGTGGCTTCCACTGATTCATTAAAATTTTGTAAAATGTCTTTGTTAAATGTCACGTGAAGTGTAATAGCGCCTTTGGTTCGCCGATAGAAACATCAAGTTTCGAGAACGCCCACGATATCTCACCAAAACCTGTTTCTCGCACGAAAACCACCCCGTGAAATCGGTAACCAGCAATTACTCGATAAAAGCCATCGAAACTTGCCATCAGGCTTCAGGAATCGAGGTCACACAGGTGGAAGGTGGAAGCAAGGAAAGTACAAGCAAAGGGAGGTCCTGCGGTCCTCATTGTCGCACTTTTTCCTTAACGACACGTGAACTTATATTTAAATTGGTAACCAAAAAATGTATCAACCTAACGTATTAATAATAATACAAGTATAGGAGGCCATTAAGTCATTCAAAAAAATAGCTAGGTACTTTCGGTTACTTGTATTTACCTTATAATATTGTATGTGTATAAGAACAAACTGAAACTAAATGTAATACGTACAAAGCAGTGAATCTTTTTTAGTTTCTTTCAAATTACATTTTTGGACACTAAATATTCAAGACAAAACTACGTAAATTGTTGATTATTGTTGGCTTCTTCCAGAAAATACTACGCTAGACAATGCGTTTTTTATTTTTAATATTTTACTGTGTAATGCGTAAGCATTTCTAGGAATTTATAATTAATTCATAAGTATCTATTAAATAGGAAACTTTAAAGTATCATAACTCGGCGTGGAATCGCCACATTGGATTCTATTAAAATTCAAATTTAAAAGCGGAATTTGTACTATCTAATTAATAATTATTATCATTGTTTGGTACTCTTAAACAATTGTTTTATTCATTACTATACTGACCATAAATATGATTTTGGTGTAGTGGTTGACATGGTGGTAGTTAACAGGCATGAAAATATTATTATAAAAGGGACCCTAGGATGCTATAATGAAGCCTTCAAAACTAAATACATAAATTACACAATAATAATATAATGTTTAACAAAATTCAAGCAAACGAAGCAAAATCAATCAGTCACATGGTTTCACGTGTTATTTTTCATGATAATTTCTTATGACTGCTATCGTCATGCATTCAAATTTATACTCATGAAATACCAAGGAACATTTTATCTATGACCTATATATTTTAGTAATTACTTTTTTGAAATATGTATTCACTATTCATTATTAAACTAAGTTTCATTACAGGTACTTAGATTTCTTCAGCATGGAGGAACTAACCAGCAGATTCTAATATAACTCGAATTGCCGGATGAAACTTTGTGACCAGGTCACGAATTATTCTATTAGTGATAGTACCATCGATAATTAGGCATTCTCGTTAGACGAAACTTACAGTGGGTGTAGAAAATATTCGTACACCGATCAATTTCCAAAAAAAACTGTGTAAAATTGTAATTTATTAGCTTATTTTTTTATAAACAATGACATTCTACATATTCTCGGAAATCTCTAGAATAGATAGATTACAAAAAAAAATAGCTATTTATCTAAGTTGTGAAATTAACAAGAAAAAAACAATTAATCGATAGAAATATTGAAGCAATAAGTATTCGCACAACTGTTTAATTTTCAAAACTTGATAACAAAAAAATTTACATTAATTTATAAGTATATAATATTTCCTTCGTGGGATATACTTTTGATTTCATAATTATTGTAACTTTTCTAAGCATTAAATTAACTAAATTATTAGTTATACGAAATGGGATCTTCTTCAATTCCTCTATCAGAGCCATTTTTAAAAGTACTTTACTGGAAATTTGATGTTTTCTAATTCGTACGCAGCAATAAACTAATGTGTTTACGTTACAAACTCTACTGTAAATGGTTCGTCATAAGTAGACTGCGGATCTTTATGCATTTATAGAAAATTTGAATGTGCAAGAAACTACAAAATGCAAATAATATGCAAGAGTACAAAAAAAGATTGAAAGTAGAGTTCGTGTTATAATATTTGCAGAATAAAACAAATACCTATTTAAGTTCAATTTTTGAAGGCACGTTCGCAAAGATTTTATTTTGCATAAAGATCCACAGTCTAGTCATAAGAATCGTACAAATACTTATTACCCATTTTTCGCATTTTTTGGTTAATTTCACAAATTATATTAACTAGTAAATGTTGTTTGAACTATATCTATCTTAGAGACTTCCGAGAATATGTAAAATATCATTGATTATAAAAAGAGAAGTTAAGAAACTACAATTTCACACAAAAGTTTTTTGGGAAATTTATGGGTGTACGAATACATTCTACACCCACTGTATGTCTAATGGAACGTATAGGAAACGCAAATGTGGAACGCGAAGCGACAAATTATTCTGCTGAAGGATTGGAGCCTGTACAATTGCAGGACAGACTCTAGAGGTGCTGTTCCAGTGACCAATGAGTGTCAAACCTAATTACACATGTAGTGAACTGTAAACCAATACTTCAATTGAAGAATTTAGCTGCAGTTAATCGAGATGCACCTTATAAATGCGAATCTTACGCAAAAACTGCAGGTTAGTCCATTCACGTTGAAACAAAAAAGTACAATGTAATGGGAGCTTATGTATAATTATATCTACATGTTAATTGCATCAAAGTGTTGAATACATTTACCCAATGTTTATTCTTAAAAACAAATTGTTAATAACGGATATTAAAAAGAAAGTTCGAGTTTACTGTTGTAACCGTACATTGGCATGTCATCACGGTTACATACCCCACCGGGTCTCCAAACCCCACCCAATGAATTTCGGTACTAATTAGGCGCAGGTGCGTAGCATTGCCCCACTCCGAATCAACAGTATAAAAGTGCGATCGAGGCGATAAAAGCTCTCTCTTAGCTTTACTAAGCGACTTGTACAGACCTAAGCCAGCTCCGGTGTTGTCCGAGGATCATAGACACTTGACTATTTCCAACAGATAACACTGAGTGGTGAGCAACCGGAGGAAATTAATTTTCCCGTCAGCGAGCGACCCACGGGCCATTTGGCTGAGCTGTATTTTGGGAAAGACAAGAGTAAAAGTATTCCGGTGAGCAACGTCTTAATAAAGAAGAAATTCTTTATTAAAACCACGCAACCGGGATATTAAAGATTTCTCATTATTCCTCGACGTATTTCGATCGCACTGTACCGTTATAAGTATTCAATTAATGTAATGTTTGTTTTTCCGTTCTCGCGTCGTAAACAGTAACGGGCGTACCGTCCTTGTATTGAAACCAGGTAAACACGGAGCGCGCAATGAGGCATGGGTAAGATGCCATGTTTTTGAGTTTGTATTAAGCTAAGCGAGCCGAACGTATACGCGTCAATACGTCGCGATTTATATAATATAAGTTAAGATATTTTGATTTATTCTTGTATCCTCCGAAGGTGCTATCACTGATCTCTGTTAAAGTTACTCTGATGCTTTAAAACAAATAAATATTCCTTTTCTTTATTTTTCTAATTGTGTCTATCACAATTTTATTTCATCAACATCATCCTGAATGTACGTCCTTTTTCGTGGGTGGGAGAAACTAAAAAATACGAAGTACCTAAGCTCAATAGAAAAAGTACGGTTACACTGTATCATTAAAGGCCTGCGTACTCGATATTATCTTGCGTACTCGACCAAAAAGAAAAGATAGGACCCTCGTTAAGACCAAAAATTAGATGAACGCGATATTCTACGATCCAATAAGACTAACGTGAACGTCAGATTTAAATTTATAATCCGCAGTCGACGCGATACCGTCCCAAATCCCAGTAAATTGATTCCCAGCATAGCTTTGGTCCTGCGCGCCACGAGACCGCAAGAGCGAAAAGGCGTCGCTGAAGAAGGAGGGAGAGGGTGCAGTCTGCGTGGAGGGAAATGTAAAATAGGAGACGGTTGAACGTGGAAGAGAGATAGAGAGGGGTAAGCGATTTCCAGTTGACTGACTGACATCGGTTGCTTACCGTTGCCCCGGGCCAACCTTCTCGCCGCTGGCTTTGCTTCGCTTCACTCTCGGCTCGCTTACTCTATAGGTGCAACCACATGTACGGGTACTCCATTCGTATATGTGTGCCTCGCCGTGCATCGTGATCGTTGGGATATACAAACGTACATGCCCAACCAGCGAATCCGTTTTCCGCTCGGAGTCCTGGCCGCGATTAAGCTGCTCCGCGACAAGACGCGGCAAATTGCATGGTATTCCAAAGAGGCGGATCCGCTGCATTCGGCTTGAATCCTCGTCGTTGCAGCGATCCCGTCAAACAGTGGTTCCTGTCGAGTCGAGCCTCGCCTCTGACATTTTCCAATGCCCTGAAAGTTCTTTGAGAACTATCGCTGCGCTCCTCCGAAGAAAATTGAGCCGTTCATTAGAGGGGTGGTTTCAGTCCATCTTCTTGAGAAATGGAGTTTTTGCGACAAATGCTTAAATAATTCTATCTTTTCTGTTTTGGTTATCCGACAAGAGTGCTTGTAGATTTATTAAAGAAACTATAATGATATTATTTATTGTAGAGCTATAAACGGTCGTGAGAATGTATACAGAGTGTCCCAGGATTAGTGTAAGAACCGGAAATGGGGGGAAGCTGAGACGATTCTGAACTACAATTTCCTTTGCAAGAATGTCGGATCGTGCTTCATTTTTGAATTATGAGCCCGATTGCTGTGATTGGTCGATGGTTTTTTATATACAATAAGATTATTGTATACTCTTTCATATACAATAAAATTATTCATCCAAAAATATATTTAAAACATTTTTAATTACGTCTATTATTGTTTTCTTTCCAATAACTGTGATGGTAAAATGCCAGGCGTTCATATTATTGAAAAATAGCTTTAAAAGCAGTTTCGACTGTTCCAAAATAATGTACAATAATATCTCTGGCTCCATAAAATGAAATAAAATAAAATTGTACATAGAGTATAACAGAAATTACCGTTGCTAGTACTCCTTATTAGAACTTCTTTGCTCAGACCTATTCACTATTACCGCACAATTGATTACTGGTGGAATCACCTCGATTCGATTGCAATTAATCCGTGGTATCGCCACGGTAATTTTCAACAATGCCATTTCTCGATTCGTATCAGGTGGGAGGAACGCTGTCTACGAGTTTCTGTCTCGCTGAAGTGCGAAACATTGGCGCGATTATAAGGGACCCATGGAGACAAGACCTCCCAAATTGCGGTGGAGTGTTTCGCAACTCCCCTCAGGAACTACTGCACTGTTCCCGTGAGACATCGTTCGCAAACCATCGCGTCCCGAGAAATCTCGCCGCGGTGTGCATTATTCAAAAACGTGCTCCATTCGCGCATGCGTAGGGATCACCATGATGCGTGTGTAATTCACATTCTGAAATTATTCCGGCCTACTCAGTACAGATATACGATTAACGTGTCGTAAGAGTGGTAGACACACAAAAGGGAAAACAGAATATATTGGAGGACTGTGAGACGTGATGGTTTATTGTTCGGATGTAATATACAGGGTGTCCCAGCCCAAGTGTTATGAAACTCTAACTCCAAAACTATCGGCCGTATGCAAAATTGCAAATATGAAACTTGCATGGTAAAATGGGGCGCATGTTTCACCGAGAAGGACTTTTTTCGTCAAGTTTTTCGACAAGTTTCGTTTTTCAAATGGAACTATATATATTTTTTTAAATTATGCGATAGTGTTTTTCAAGACGAATTCATTAAACTTTAATGTATTTACCCGATTTTTATTAGTTTTCAAAATATAACGCTTCAAAGTGTGCTAATTTTTAAGGAAAAAACTCGGTTCGGCCCCGGGCGGTCCCATTGATGCAATAAGGACCACGCGGTTCTTGAAATCGATTCGTAGGGTCTCGCTTGGGATTCTAGGCCCCAGGAATGATAACGGCAAAATTGGGCCTAATTTACACCGACGATTTTTTTGAAATTCTAAATGGTTAATTTTTTAAGAATGTGTAAATTTGAAAAAAATAATTTACAGGTTTGCGCGGCGATAACTTTTTCTGGAATCAAAAAAATATTGAAAAATCCTCGGTGTAAATTAGGCCGAACTATCAAAAAACATGTGTAAAAAATTTGGATCATATCGGACTAACCGTTTCTGAGAAAAGTGTACCTTAATACCAAAAACCTAGGTTTTCAGGAGACGCAAAAAACTAAAAATTTGCATGTCCCGCTCGATTATCGATATAAATATTATCTAATCGTATTTCTCTTTATCAAAGTCGATTAAAACACTCCATTTTTGATAATTTACCATTTTCTTTACTCTGAAAAATAATACTCCATGATTATAACCAAGGTAACCGGGTCACCGGTTTTCCGTAAATTTGACTGTGCCATTGTTTTCACTTCGAGAAGTTTGTCAGTTGTATTTCCTTATATTTTTTACACTTTTATCGCTGTCTTTTTACTAAGTTCGTGTCGTCAAACTTTTTTTGTGAGAAAAAAAGAAATTTTGTAAAAAAAAATTCTATTTTTAATTAAAAAAATTTTTTTACAACTTGTACTGCTCCAAATTTAATTTTCTTTGCGTATAATTGTTCAAAATCACTTAAATTTTAATAAAAAGAATAAAAGAAAAGTGATTTTTTTCATTTTTTGATGCTCCAAGCCCCTTAATGAATTCGTCTTGAAAAGTACTATCGCATGGCCTAAGAAAAAGATATATAGTTGCTTGCTTTTATCTGTCACAGTATAATTAAGTATTGTTGTGGTACATTATTCAATTCTTCAAATTGCCAACTCGATTGCGTCCCATGATTCTTTTATCAGGTCAGTTCCAAATAATACCCAAATCTCGTTTCATCAAAAGGCATATTCTTGGGAGGCTTCGTATTTTGAATAAAATTGTTCACCAATTGTAGACATAAAAGAGCAAATAAAAGAGTGAACGAATGACATTCTCAATCATGGTTTACAAACTTTTATTCTCGTTGAATAAGGAAATATCGATACAAAATTGTCACCATAGCAAATCGAGTGACGTCAATCGCATATTCATTCTTTTTCCATTTCCATGAAATATTCTTTTTAAAATGAAAATCCGGCAGTGGCCGAGAAACGAATTTTTCGGCTGTAATCGAAGTTTCAATAGCTTTCTGCTATTTGTAACAAAAGTACTAATATCTCCGTTGGGAAACTGATCATTTGTCTCGTAAAAGTCATTTTCATTGAAACATTTTAATTTGAAAAATTCGATTAAAAATTCGATACAAAAGCAAGTCGATAAATTTAATCATCGTATGAGAAAATTACTTCAACCGTAAAATTTGAAGTTTCAAGAAATTCCTTTTTTGATCAATTGTGCTGCGAGACCAACTTACAAAAGAATTTGTTGTTATATGCCCTAAAGTATCATATTGCATATCCTTCATTCTGCATACATGTCGCATATCTGTCATTTTTTAACCGACTTCGAAAAGGAGGAGGTTACGCAATTGGACATGTATATGTTTACCCGATTACGCCGAGATGACTTGACTTCTTGCATCTGATACAGTACGTTTCCCTGTTGGTCCCGTAATAAAAACAGTTTGCAATTTGTCATTTTTTTACCCGGTTTTTTACCACTTCTATCGCAAAAAGAGTACTATGTACTTCACGTATGTTCGGCCTGAAATCGATAAAATCGATAAAACAAACCCCTTACATTTTTCTGCCGAGTAGGTTTTCTCGATAATCTGATATGTAAAAATTTATGAATTTTTTAATTGTTTATAACTATTATTATTGTAAAATTCCTATTCTTTGATGTGACTCCAGAAGGAATTAACCAATCACGATGAAACCTTTCACATTAGTAGCAGATATTTGCGTGATGTTCCAGTTTGAACAAATTTATGGACACTTCTATTGTTTAAAAGCATTGTTGCTGCAATAATTCCTATCCTCTGGTGTAGCTCGGCAAAGAATTTACCGATCACGATGAATCCTTTCAGATTTACTTGCACATGTACTACTAATGATTCCATTTGCAACAAATAAATATTGTTCTTGCTATTACGTGAAGCCTCTTGGTAGAAATTATTTCATACTTTTTAGTGCTGTTTTAATGCTTTTCGAAGTCGGTTATATTATTTTTCAAAAATTAATTTATTATACTTGAATACGCCCTAAATGCGTGAAATTCGCAATTGAAACAGTCACCAATGCTTGACCACTGAGAAATATTTTTTTATACATATTCTCTAACCGACAAACGAATTCCACGACGTCGATATTTCAATTTCGATCGCGCCATTTAATTATCCGCTATGCTATGGGCTCCTAAAAAAATTGCATTCTTCCAAAAGCAATAGGGGATGAAAAGAGGGGGGGGGGGGCGGGCAACGCAAACACAACGAACCACGAGTCCACGAGAAATCGAATGAACTTTTCGGTCTCGGGTTAACTTCATTTGATGGACGACGATGGCATAGTGAAAAGGGAAGCGAAAAACGAAAAAGGGAGACGAAAGTGCATCCCGTTGCATCTGAGAGAATCGTGCGAAATAAAAGCATCCAATTTCCTGGGTATACCTTGTCGGATCTCCGTAAACTCTTCCACGCCTCCTTTCCTACCCCCACCATCCCTTTTCGTAGCCCGTTTCTCTCTCTAGCTTAATGGCGAGAAAGGAAAAAGCATGAAAAGCTGGTCCGCGCTTTTACGACTGGACACGCGATGCCAAATCCAGCTGCTAAAGTGAAACGTAACGAGCCGCGCCATCGCGTGGCCGAAGCGTCGGAGAAGAACGAGAGGCGACAACTTCCGGTTTTCGGATCTCGCGACGACGTGGCAAGCGTTTCAATTATTTATGTCATTCCGCTGGCAACGATCGCGTTCCGCTGATACGCCCTTGTTGTTTCGCACTTTTTCCTACCCGCTGACGTCCATTTCCGTCTGCGTCGACTTTTATGTTACCATGGGATTCCGCTGGATTTCATCTTACTCGACGGAAACCTGATCGCTCAATCGCGACGCGACTTTTTCGTATTTGCCAAGTCCATTTACGGTGCAGATTTTTACATCGCGATGCCGACGTTATGAAAAAGAAAAGTATCATAATTGTGATTAATTTCGATCGTATTTCGTGAATCGATTCGATGTTTCGAATTTTCTGTGTATGTACTTGATGCTTGTAGTAATTTTGAGAAATGTTTGGAATCAGTGTTAATGAGAATTAAATTTTATTGTGCTATAAAAAACAATGATAAAGCGTATTCCTAAAAGTAATTATTGAATTTCGAACTGAATATTTTGTCTTTAAAAATGGGTTGAAAATTGTTGAAATTGATTTGAAATTGATTCTACATGATAACGATTAGGTACACATACATCAAAGCACTACACATTGTGATTTTTAGAAAGAAAAAATAGGTATCATTACATTTCACTACATTACTACTTTCTTAGATACCATTACAATGTAAAGTGTCTTTGCAAATCAGTTCATTTGAGTGTTAGCCCCTATCAGCATATCAAAGGACAAAGACTTTCAGAAATTATAATGATATAAAACTGTACAAATATACAAAACTCATTTACTGTATTCTATCCATTTAATGACAAATAATGCTACTATTCCATGAAATATAGTTTAGAAAACACTGTTGTAATTCTTCGTTGTTTCAATGTTTTAGTAACGTTGTAGGATACTCAGATATACAGTGGGTGTAGAAAGTATTCGTACACCGATCAATTTCCAAAAAAACTGTGTAAAATTGTAATTTATTAGCTTATTTTTTATAAACAATGACATTCTACATATTCTCGGAAATCTCTAGAATAGATAGATTACAAAAAAAAAATAGCTATTTATCTAAGTTGCGAAATTAACAAGAAAAAAACAATTAATCGATAGAAATATTGAAGCAATAAGTATTCGCACAACTGTTTAATTTTTAAAACTTGATAAAAAAAAAAATTTACTTTTGATTTCATAATTATTGTAACTTTTCTAAGCATTAAATTAACTAAATGATTAGTTATACGAAATGGGATCTTCTTCAATTCCTCTATCAGAGCCATTTTTAAAAGTACTTTACTGGAAATTTGATGTTTTCTAATTCGTACGCAGCAATAAACTAATGTGTTTATTAGTTACGTTACAAACTCTACTGTAAATGGTTCGTCATAAGTAGACTGCGGATCTTTATGCATTTATAGAAAATTTGAATGTGCAAGAAACTACAAAATGCAAATAATATGCAAGAGTACAAAAAAAGATTGAAAGTAGAGTTCGTGTTATAATATTTGCAGAATAAAACAAATTCCTATTTAAGTTCAATTTTTGAAGGCACGTTCGCAAAGATTTTATTTTGCATAAAGATCCACAGTCTAGTCATAAGAATCGTACAAATACTTATTGCTTCTATACTTTTACCCACTTTTCGCATTTTTTGGTTAATTTCACAAATTATATTAACTAGTAAATGTTGTTTGGACTATATCTATCTTAGAGACTTCCGAGAATATGTAAAATATCATCGATTATAAAAAAAGAAGTTAAGAAACTACAATTTTACACAAAAGTCTTTTGGGAAACTAAATGGTGTACGAATACATTCTACACCCACTGTACATAGTTACGTAGACCGTGCAAAGATATCTCTTTTAACGTATTCCGTTGTTTTAACAACCATTCCAATAGTTCTATGTAATTTTACTTAATACAATCGAGAACCACCGGTATCCGTTGCTGTACATTTATCCCCGAGATTCCCATTCCTTTTCTCCTCGATTATTCCTTTCCTTGCAGAAAGTTCAGTCTTTTATTCCACGCTGAAGTTTCACCGTGCCGAGAAATGCTTTCCAAAACAATATCGATTCGATTGATGGCAAAAAATGGAGAGCGCGAAATAACGAAGTGGGGTAAACGACGATTCGTTCGGTTATTTGTCGTTTTGTTATAAATCGGAGACAAAAGTGGAATGTAATTGCTTCCGTTTTGAAAAGTCATTCTCGTGAAGCATTTTCATCCATGATAAAGCGGGATCCCTTCCTTTTGTGAGGCGCGAAACTCAATAAAACAATTCAAAAAGTTCTTCCTCATAATGGGACACGAAACGCGCAATTAACGGTCAATTAACCATCCGCGTGTAGTCAACTGAAGCGTAATTACATTCGGCAATTGTAGCCTTTAAAACTTGCTTATTTATGTTACCACGCTCGGCGACGTGTGGCGCAATTGCAGTTCAAAGAAGTCAATAACAGGGTGAATGTAACAATGCATGGACGAATGTTGAAATGTAAAATGGTTGCCTGACCTCGATTCGTAAAATTGTTCATTGAATGAATCGTGAACTAAATTTGAAAATGAAGTGAAACATTTCCCGTATGATTACCTCGTGACGTAGATACGACACAGTCCAAGAGGAGAATTAATCAGCGACCATGTGGATTTATTAATAATATTTGGTATATGGAAGAATATAGAAACAGGTTTTTATCATTCTACACTGCTTCAAACAATTAGTGGGACACTTCTTCAAACCGTCGTAACTATGGGAGTTTTCAACCAATTGAAATAAAACTGCGTGACGAGTACTTTTGAAGTGCCCGCTAGGCGTGGGTAAAGTTGTATTGGCAAGTGTTGACGCGAAGGGGTTAATTCACCATCTTAAAGGGGGGCGCGTCCAAAAACGTCACTTCTGAAGGTGCCAGGAGTAATGGAAGGGGTTACAAAAATTAAAAAAAAAACCTTTGGGGCGATTTTCCTTGATGCTCTCTACAAAATGCACCCCTTGAAATTCCTCTCGGACAAACCCATCCCCAACAACCCCCCACCTCTTCTAAAATCCACAATTTTTGACGACGTTCTCGATTTTGGACTCAATGCATTCTCTGGACTCCCCTGATCCAGAAAATGCCATCATCCATACCGTGCACCCCATAGGCACCCTTTGGAGGTATTGAACCATCGCGAAACCAAGTTCAACATTTGGCGATGTCAGAATTACAGTTAGGGACATAACGGTATAGGGACCATCCCCAGCGGCATTCGGAGTTTCGACCGCCTGAAACTACCCAAATTTGGAGAATCGCGTCGCGAACCTTGCGGCAGGTAATAGTGTAAAACGTAGAGTAAGACTGTTTTATTACTAGCCTCGACCAACAGATAGACTCCACAGCTGGTTACCAGGTGCGAAGGCGATGGTCGCAAGAACACCTCCAGTCGCGCGAGTCCGCAGGTAGTTGCGAGCGAGGGTGCCAAACCACCCCTTCTTCAATACGGTTTTTCGAGAGAGTCCTCAGTCCTCGTCCAACCTCGTCAGGGGACAGAACACCACCGACTATCAAACGTACAACTCGCGAACGAGAAAACAGTAAAGAAAATTCACGTAAAAAACGAAATCCAGAAACGTTAATTCGTGGCTCGATCAGAGTCGCTATTGGGTGCGCGAATCCGAGCGACTCGACGCAACAGGGGGGTAGAACAGCTCCCAAATTTTCAACTTCCTTCGTAAGGGAGTTCTTCCACACATCGGAGGGCGATGAAATTCACCATGTTTGTTCTCGATACGTTAAGGATCAATGCCGAAAAGGTCCCGTTTCGACAACTGCCCCCGGAGCTGAAGGGAGGAGGGCAGAGATAGGGGTGGGCCACCCCCAAGTGTAAGGGTTGGAACGTTGTCACGTTGCGTGGATTACATGTCCAACAGTCTAGGGCATCGGGGCGACACAGTTTCGATGTCTTTTTCCCGCGTGAATAGCGTTAATATACGAAAATGTCGTTTTTTTTTGGAAAACCCACCGCCAACTTCAGGCCCATCTGCAGGGTGAACGAGTAACCCCACGTCAACGCCGTTAGCGATTTCGGACGCGCGAGTGCTTTATTAACAGATCCCCAAAAAATCAGATTTTTTTATCACGCTTTCGTGATCAAATCGGAGCAGATTTGAGAGAGTAGTAAGTGGGCCGGACGTATCCGACATTCAGAAGTGGAGCGAGGGCCTGCACCCGTACGTGGTCAGCCCACGTTATATTGGATTCAGCTCCTCACGCAGTTTCATTTCAATCGGTTCAAAACTCCCATAGTTACGACGGTTTGAAAAAATGTCCCTATTTTTTTGCGGGCCAGTGTATTTATTACCAATCTTAATGAGTAAATTAAAACAAAGAAAACAGATATTCTTAAAATAACGATTGCTCGCCTACGAACATATAATAATTGTCATAGCACGTTGTCTCCGGTCTCCGGAAGACACACGTAAGCGTTCGGGAGATTTTCATATATCTGCTTTAAAGTAAATGGATAAAGCGGTACAAGTGATTTAATTTGTCGACATGAATGCTATAAATTATGTTTCACGAACGTAAAACAATTTTATACATTTGTTTATTATTCAATATATGTATGATAAACAATAGCAAACAGATCCTCCATTACGTCAATTGTTTTTGAAAAAGAAATTATTGAATTGTAGTTGTGATTTTCACGCGTCCAAAGTTATTTAAGTTTAAACGTCCCCTTAAATTTCTTAAAAGACAAATCTAATGACATTAAAGACCATTAATCACATCAATGTAAAATAAGTACATATAATCTGAATTTCAAAATAATTATTATATTGCGTATTTTAATACATTTATGCTATAAGCTACCTGAAAAGCATATGCGAAACACGTATAAAATATTTGCCACAGAACATTAAAACAATATTAATATTTCCCTGAACAAAAATACATAAATTTCACATACATTCAGTATATGTTTTTTTATATTTGCGTACATCATAAATGTATAAAATCCGTAGTCCACCGTGAAAATCCGACGTGAAATAAAGCCATTAAGATAAAATTAAAAGCGACGTGAAACGATGACGACAGTACGAACAAACAACGGGAATTCGCGTTGTTTTTATCCTCCTTTTTTTATTAGATTCGCGCACAAGGGTTGCGTGAGATACGGAAATTAATCATTTCGTGCACACACTTTTAAACAAATGGAATTCGAGATACGGAACGCTTGATAGAATAACGTGTTCTACTTACGGTACGCAATTTACATATACTCGCTACCGCGATACTTTACATAAATTGACAAACAATGGAATACGGGTAACGCGGATAGTCTGAATGTGCACACGGTTTGCAATGATTAGTTAGCGTGGCCACAGTTTTACCACAAACTCGGACAACATTTTCGCTAAGGAAAAAGTTGTTTCAAACCACCCCTCGAACTACCCCTTTCAAGGACTTCCAACATTTTTGGTACACCCTGTATATATCAAATACAAATAAAAATTACAGGAAATAGACTAAAGTATGTATATATATATTATATATCTTCCTCTGCTGCACTTTCCTGTAATTTTTATTTGTAATTTTCATAGGTTTGGGTAGTGTATATGTATATTACATAAAATTGTATCATTTGTTTATATTCAGAAGAAATTCCATGTGTGTCACGATGATAGAATTGAAAGTGAACAAGAAGTACATAATGTAACGATAACAACACAAATATTCAGTTTTTTATATTATTTATCATTTTTTTTAGTATAAAGTGGAATTAATTATTATGGTTTTTATTGTTACAAAGAATTAATTTTTTTGTGTTTTTAAATTCACCATATAAACGCATACTTCTAATTGTTCTCGTATAAATTACGTGTCAAACGCATTAGTCGTCCGTAATTATTAACTGCTCAATTTTCAAAAAATCTTATTTTTTGAATGACCAAATATCCATTGTTAGAAAATATCCATAGACATGCTCGACCTTAGATTTGCGAACATCAGCTTTTATTATCCGAAATAATAAGAAAAGTTAGGAGGGATAGCTAGTAAACCACTATTTATCGGAACTGCTCGGTTATCCGTGCTGCCTCACCCTCCGTTCTATTCGTATAAAGAAGGTTTCACTGTATCGACAAGTGTAATAGCCCACAGCTCCACGAAACTAAAAAGCAACGTTTCGATAAAAGTCAGGTACCCGAGGGCGAGTACGGGCGTCGTAATTTGTATCAAAACTTTTATCTGGTCGGATTACTCTACAGGAAATACATTCGCCATCAGGAATAGGGACGTCGATACGACGTCGTTGCAGATCGAGCGTCGAATCCGCGAGCCGTCGATGGCTAACAGCAATTAATTCAAAACCGTACGTCTGATACAATAGTGAACTATGGGGCCACGTATCCGGCCCTTGATGCGACAATGGAACGCGAGCTGGCTGGCCTCGGTACACTGTGTCCTGTGCTTGTATCAAGATTCGAATGAACCAGCTCAGATATACGAGGAACGGTCCCAGCATGGTTAAAGGCATTACCAACGGGAAACGCGTCTCCTGGATCGTCTTATTGATGTGTTAATTAACGTTGTTTATGCCCCTGCATATTCCAATCTACCTGTACGATTAATGAGGAGTTGGATCATTGTTGAGCCGTAGTAGTAAGATTTTTCATCTATGGGAAGTCTATTGTGAATTAGATTTTTATTTCCTGACGAAGATATTCTACTTATTATTCGCCTATAATGCACGACTAAAAGGTATTACCCCAACAATATATGTCAAGATTAACCTGAAACGAATTACTGTTCTTGAGAATCAGATCAAATCTTTTAGATTTTCCGCAACATTGTACCTCTGTACAGTACGTCTCCATGAGGACTGTTCGTAAAATGTGCATAATGTTTTTTACTATAATATTAAATCAGAATAGAGTTATAAATATCTATGTTAGACTTTATTTATATATTTTTATATAAAGAATTCACGAAAATAATCAATAAGCTAATTTGAAGACATATACTATTTTAATTATTAATACTATTGTGTGAGACTTTGACTTTTTCTACAAAAAAGGTGTGTTTGAAAATTTTTGTACATAGAAATATACAGGATGTTCAAAAAAAAGCATTCAATATTTATGTGGTGTATAGGGCACACTGTACTGAGCAAAAAAAACTTTAGTAAACATTGGTCCAAAGGTCAACCGTTTCTGAGATATAAGCATTTTTGCTTGCTAGTATCATGATTGATCGTTATAGGTTGATAACGACACGGACCGTCACGTTCCGGCAACGACACGACAAAACATTGAAACACGCGTTTTAATGGAACTATTCACACTATTCCCGCTGACGAAACGTTCAGGTCGGTGTCTGTTAAGTGTGAATAGTTTCATTAAAACGCGTGTTTTAATGATTTGTGGTGTCGGTGCCGGTACGTGTCGTTGCTGAAACGTGACGGTCCGTGTCGTATAGTCTGAATCGATCTTAACGTTAACCCTCGGACACCGGACGCTCGCACGAACGACGGAGCCAATTAACTAATCAAGCATCAGAATTCGCCTATAAGTGTGACTGCTCGAAAAAAAGGGGAACCTGGGGAGGTTTAGGAGGAGCGATAGTAGTCCTCTGTCCCGTCACTACCCCTCTAGTTTGGCGATCGCACGCCAACCGACCAGCAAGCAACTTTAACATGATTATTCGTACCAGTACCACGGATGAGCGTTCTTATTCTAACGAACCCACCATAAGTCGACTACGAATGAGAATGGAAAGACAAGCCTTCCCCTTTTTATATTTCGTCGAGACAAGTACTTGGATTCCCCATAAAATTCGAGCAATTGCAATTCCAATTCTTAAGTGAAAATTATAAGAAAGAAATAATGTGACAGGGGCAAGCACAAGCATTATTGTTTAAAGAAATAATAGTATATATTTAATGCTTGTGTTAATTACCTCCGTTTTTAATTCTCGTTTATAATTCTTACGAAAAGTATTGGTAAAAATTGTTCCAACTCTGCTGGCGAACAGTTAAATCCCAGCTGAATTTTACTTATTAGTAGAATCGTCCGGACAAAATTCTGGGAATCCTTTGTTATTATCTGAAAAGAATATTTTTCAAAAGTTTTCACTGTTCTTCTTCGTAGCATTCTACTTCTAAATAATTTCCCGCAAGGAAAGTTTTACGGTGCCTGTTTCTCGTTTCTCTTCTCTTGATGAATTGATAGTGCTACTGGAGTAATGAGTGCACGTATATTTATATTTCGTTGTGATTTCTGTAAGAAGTATCTGAATATTTAAGTAAAAAGAAGAATACTTGTCGTTTTTGCCAAACCCATCGTCTAACAGTAAACCACCTATACGAATGTAAAAAAATAGAACAGAAAAGGAAAAAATACGGAATCAAACCAGACTCAGCTTTAACAGTGCAAGACCACATCAGAAATACAATAGACTTCCTCAAAGACATCAATATACAGGGTGTCCCAAGTGACCCGGCCGTGGTAGCGAAGGCTACGCGCTAGGCGGCCGCGTCAATGTCCTTCGATGCACGTCGTGTCACTTGTTCGCGTACAAGCGCGGCCGCCAGCGCGTAGTCTTCGCTACCACGGCCGCTCCAACGGTATATGCGCGCTCTGATTGGTCGGGGGTTTCTGTTAATATCTCCTTAACGAAGCCCCATCCGACATTTTTGCTAAGGAAATTGTTGTTCAGAATCGTCTCAGCTACCCCTCATTTCCGCCTCCCACGCGAGTTTTGGGACACCCTGTATATTCTAAGATATAAATAATCGCAAATAGTTCTTTCGCTAATGACCTTGTAGTCGATGCGACATAAAACAGACAAGCAAAAAAAAAAAAAAGAATACTTATTACAACTCAATATTGGTGTAAGAGATAAAGAAAAGAAGATAACGAAAAGGGAAAATTATTGTATCGAAGTAAAAATGAGTATGTCTTCTGTATACGTAGATGCGAGATGTAGCTGTATACTGCTATTGAATATTTAAGCATAAATGTATTTAAAATTAAACATTGTAAAACTGTAATATGGGTAATAGGGCTTTTCTCTAAAAAAAAAGCTAAACAAAAATCATTATATATCTAGGTAGGATTTATGCATTTTGATAAAGTTATAAAAATAAGGACCACAAGAAATATGCAATTATGTAATTTCTAATTGTTTCGAAACGAAGTTTTCGCATCGTAGGAATGTTCGCGATTATTAGTCTCATAGTCAACGTGCTATAATACTTAGTGACACAGAAACTAACACGACTTAAATAAATTCTAAAATTTTATATATATTCGTCTTATAGAAACTGATTTCTATAAAGAAGGCACATTGTTAAATTAATTCAATGACAAACAAAACTCATACTCAATAAGTGATTAATGGTTTCGAATAACTATATCCAAAAGTTCATGGAATGACTGGATATACATTCAGAATTAGTAATTCAGTAGAAATATTGAATTTGAGACCTGATCACTTCAAACTGTTGTCCGAAAGTCAAATTAGAATTCCAGTTAGTTTTTTTTCTTTTTGTACGTTCATTATCGAACGAACTACAGCATGACTTCTGTAATTGCATGAAATATAGAGAACGTGCTTGGCCGGGGCAATCATGCAAATATAGACCGGAATCGATTTTTATTCTTTTCCCACTGTTCATTTCAATGTACCAACTAACTAACCGATGCCGATGGCGCGGCTGTAAGCTGGCGAGACTTCAAAAGAATTAATTTCCATAATTATCTCAATTCCGTGGAGCGTCAGAGCGGTCGTCGTCCGCGTTTCTTTTTCTCCTGGCAAATATAAAGAATTGAGGCAATTATCGAATACCGTTTTTCGAGTTACCTCGCGATGCGTGCATACGTTGTTGGCAATTAGTGTGTTGTACTAAAATGCATGGAACATTATTGAAAGATTTTCAATAAGCTGATTTTTAGCGTAAACATTCATGAAGTGATTACAAATAACCGGTATAATAAAATAATGTAATGAATCAGTTTTCATGGATGTCTAAAATAATATCAGATTTATAACGAAAATATTTGTTAAAAAAAGTGAAGATTGGTCTCTATGTGTTTACGCTTGTAAATGACAAGTTTTAACTTTGTTAGAACGGTTTCGTGGTTCAGTATTCGATTATATTTCGACGTTACATTACGTTAATCCAATTATTAAATTACAAAATAAACCTACAGCCCTGTAGATGATACGGAACTAGTTCAATTAACTGATTATGTAGAGTAAAGAGATGAAAATAATATCTTGTAATATTATTACAAATAATTAATCACACGTTGTCTATGTTCGGCATGAAGTATTTTACGTTAAACTATGTTACAGTTATAGCTGTTTTTATTTGTAAATATGCTGTTTATGAAAGATAACCAACAGTTCCAATTTTCTTCATAATTTGAAATAAATATTATTAATATAATTATCAACAAATATTGAAAAATTCCTGTCTGTACTTAAATTTCACTATATTTCTTAACATATTCATTGTTCAATTTTATAATTATCATCTGCAACTAAAATCGTATCATTGTTGTTTAAACTTTATTCAACTATATCACTTAAATTTGGTTTAATCTTTTGGATCGATACTGAAAGGGTTGAAGACGATAGTTGTTGAGATAATTACAAAAAATTAGATTTTTTACTCATGTCGTGAGTTGTAAAACATTCTCCTTACAATAATGACTATAAAACATTTTACTTATTATTTGTAACAACTTATTTATAGTATTTATGTGCAAAACGTCAACTTGACGAGAACTGTTCCGTAGTAGAATCTAGATCAATTGAAATAACGATAACAACTGCCAAACAACAGAATCCTGAGCGATATTTTTCATTAATTAACGGCAAACCGTGGTAAATCGGGAGGCCGCAAAACTCTTTCTCGCGTTTCCTTTTAATAACATCGCAATTCCTCGAGAAGTTGGAAGCAGGTCACGACGCCCACGCCTTTTCTATCCCCGGGAAGAAAAGATTCACCTTTCCTCATATTTGCGAGATTACATTAAAAGCGGGGTAAAATTTCTCGGCATCCGTCGCAACGAGTTTCTATCCCAACGAGATTCAATCGATATTCAAAACTTCTTCAAACATTTCGTTACTCGCTTTAGTTGAGTAATACTTCTATGGAATATAGCAAAATGAAAAGGTAGCAAAAGGTAGCAAAAGATAATTCAATATCAGTTTTAATCGATTTTAATTGTTGCCCGAGGTGTTCGCGTAGTATATTACTTTTTTACCAGTCGTGTGAAACTCATATAATTAATTCAGATTCCCACTGGAGGAATTTGCAAACAAGAAGACTTTATGTATCGTATCCATTTATTCGTTTAAATGTTTTTTAATCTTGGCATTCCGTTTATCGTAGAACTTCTTTCTCCAATATGTTGAATAGACAAAAAAATATTTAACGATACCTTTCACACTTTGGCATTGATTGAAGAAAATGAACATCCAAGGGGGATATTTAGAAAATTAAGTACAAGTAAAAAGAGAAAGAGGGCAACTATTAGTTTGGTGCATATGAAATGTCGTATATACAAATGAAACTTTAACTATAGTAAATATTTTTAAAACGTAGTATATTTAATCAAAATAGATTCTGTTTTTTTTTTTATTTCAGAGAAATAATATTCTGCATTAGTTGTACACTCAAAGGGTAGAAAATGGTAATAAGAAAGTTAATTTACTAATGAAACACCACCAGTCTTGAATTTTGCAAACCAACGTTGAATTGTTTTGACGAAGAATATTTACGTTATTTTTTTATACGAGTGCAAATTTTGAAAAAGGATTTTGATAGTTGCTGAAAATATAACGGTAGCATTTAGAGGAGATATATGTACCCTTACTGTATTTGATGGATTGAAGAAGAATTGATAAATTTATCAACTTTATCCATAGAGCAACTTTTCTGTAAATCTCTGTAAATGTTGCCTTTAGTGTATAAATTAAGATTAATGTCCCAAAATGTTTCAAAATTTCTAAACGATTTAGTTCATTCTCTTTTTAAAAACAATTTCTTATAAATCTTAAAACATCCTGTCATATATTGTACAATAAGTTTAAGATTTTAAACAATATTTGATATTTTCATGAAGTAAACAAAATTAATGATTAAACGAACTTACCAAGTGAAATTCAATCATGATTGTATGATGCGCCTTTTCCTCTTGATCATAATTGTAGTATCTCTCATTTTCCTTAGTGTCGCCACAAAGTTTAAAGCTTAGGGAAAAGTTTTTCCCTATACTACGCGGTCTCGTACGCTATACGATAGGAAACGATATCAGTTTGATCAAATATATTCCAAAACTATCACTAAACATATTTACCTTATGTTGATAGATCTTCAGAAACAAATTAGGTATAAATATCACTATCGGTAAAATAACTTTCCTTCCAGATTATTTATCACTGATGAAGACCTAACATAATTAAGGTCGAAGTTCAACAAACACTTTTAACGAAACGTCCACCCACACCAACGTTACGTAGACATATACATGCGGATTCTATGTCGTTAAAGAAACCTTCCTAAAAAAAACTAATTAAGATTACGTACACCTCGGACCACATTACATTTAAATGGAGAGGATCTAAACGGCACGTTTAAAATTCTTTATCTCTAATCTATACCGTAAACCGCTTACAAAAATTGTACTTCGCACCGCGCCAGTAAAAGCAGAAATGGCTGAATTTCATCCTTGTTTATGTCTTTTACGGTGCCGGTACAAATTATGATTAAACGTCTACAAAACACAACCCGATTAAAGAAGAGCGTGGCTTAACCCCGACGTTGCGATTACAGATTACGCGGATTGCGTCATTTTCGCTAAGCGCAAACATCCCCGGACTGGTAAATTGAAGCCGAGGCGGCGTTTCCTGAAATCTTGACGTATAATAATCAGCGAAGCGTGTTATAGGAGCGTTTCGTCGTTTCTCTCTTATAGGGGAATGGCGAGACGGCGGAGTCCGATTGAATCAGCATGATTCCCACATTGCGTATTACCCGTTGCGTAACCGTTGAAACCTTCCGCCATTTGCGAACACCCTTCGCCCTCCGAGTGCTGAAACGGATTCCTTTGAAGTTGATCGCCATCGAAGAAGTAATTCCAGCAACCAGCCTGGATGGCTGTCGTCTCGCCCTAGGAGGCACGACGGCGTGGGGCTACAGAGTGCTGAGAATGCTCTTTCTGAAAGTATCCCCTTCTCCGAAGAACGTCATTACCCCTCTTCAAGAGCGAATTAGTTTGTTTGATATACGTTTGAAATTTAAATTGATACTGACCAACCAGATTCACCGATCGTTTGAAGTTATCGCCACGTTCTATCCTTGGGAAGTTTATTTATGAGCATTTATTCACGGGTTTGGTGGTTAGATTCGTGCCACGTTATTTTAAATAATTTGAAAACTGAACTTATACGTCGCGGGTTTTTGGAGAGATTAATTATGGAACAGAATATTCTCCACTTAAACCCATTCACTGCCAGGCAAGAAAGCGTATTGCTTTGATGTGTAGTCTAAGTTATTATTTTGATAATAAAAATTGATATTAAATTTGTTATTTTAGAAAAAAAATTTACGATCTTCTTTTGCAACAATTCGTGATTAAAAAAGCGATAAACTTATCCCTTCAGTAATTGCAATCAATTTGAACTACGAGACATCTCGTAGTTGCCTTCGTGTTCAATTACTCTAACGAGATTGACCATGATATAAACGGTTATATTTTTGGTAGTTTTGAAATTTTTGTAATATAATTTGTGAGAAATAATTTAAAGACCTTAAACAAGAATATAACGAACTCTATTTTTTAACTCAAACTAAAAGAAAACTCCTTTAATCGCGTATTTGTTTCGAAGTATTAACACAAGCACTCTTTGTTCTCACCTTATCACTTACACTTATATTTCGCAAACTACACACTTGTATTGAGATTCTTTCTTAGTCACACGTCCTAATCGCTCTTTCGTAACACAACTATGTACGATAGTTTCTCTGCAAACTTAATTAATGCCAGAAAAGGTTCTTGCTTTTGAAATAATTTCAGAATTTATTTGTTACTACACATATGTACTCTTTATTTGTGTTCCTTGCATGTTTAATGTAGCTAAATTACATAGCGTGTAGTTTGGAAATAAGATTTTATCTACTCCACGAATTCTGTGGAGGCTGACGATAAGGTACAATAATTACAAGTAGTTATAATGTTTCAACCATTTTAATCTAGTCCACTACAAAAATAATATGTTCTCATTTTGACGGTATTCTTAGAAGCTAATATCAAAGTAAATGAAGGGTTCTCCAAATTGTATGAAGTATATTTCATTTTGTTTATTTAAAATGAAAACGTGCATGCTTACAATTACATGATGATGTCGATTAAGTGAAACCGCAGCTATGCTGCTAGACGTATTTTTAAGTGAAAAACAAAAAAAAGTCCCTTCTGGGAAACCCTTTCTTACCCAAGAAGTAATACTCTCAGGTGATATTTCTGGCTGTTAATTGTTAACTGCATTCTTCCCCATGTAGTTCATATAATTCTTGCATTATATTTTTACTTAATCACTTCACATACGCGATTATGTTATGTTTTTAGAAAGACAAATTTTCACATATATCGTGAAGTAAATTCAATCTAGTTTCAAATATTATGAGTTACATATAGTTATATCAAAACCATGTAAATAATCCATTACTATTGCCAAGAAAGTGTAAAAAAGTGTCACCTAAAACAAATGAAAATCGCTGTTTAAACAAGTCACAGCCACTAATTTATCGTCGAACTTTGATCAACAGTGTTTCCAAAATATGTTTCACCTTCGATTAGTTTAACGGTTAGGTTTGCAAGCCCAAATAATGGAGAAAACCGACCTCGCCGCGCAAGACAGAATTTCCCGCGTCGAAGTAAACTAGCTAGATCGAAGATTGGCGAAACTAATTAGCCCACGGCACCGAAGGCGATGCCTTTGTACAGCCAGGAATAATGGCTTGTTACTAAGGTGTATCGTCTTTTTGTTACAGATGCGAGGGTGGTTGGCTCCAGCTCGAAGGCGGTGCTCGAGTTTGCGGCCGCGACGAACGTTTCGGTCAACCCGTTGTTCTGTTTTCCGACAAACAGGTCCCAATTCTCCACATGCAGTGAGTATATATACACATTATCGATACTCTTTATCCGATTATGTACTCTTACCTCGCGAAAACGATGGAGAACCGGAGGTTTCGCCCATCGAATAAAACAAATTTATCCGATCCCTTTTATTTTCGACTCGTGCCTCCCGCGTTTCCGATGTATTAAATTCGCAAGGAAAATACTGAATTCCGATGTGGCTCGCGTTATTCCAGGATGTATAAAGTATTAACTTGGAGCAGAAAGGGGCGGATTCGTTTTTAATTAAGAGAACATGGGGGTTTTTCTATATTTTAATATCGCTGGTGCAAGCTGCGCGCATGCATTGCACGGGAGTTACCGATACTGATAATTTACGGAGCTTTTAATGCTGTAATAAGTTCAGTGGTTTTGCGTTAATAATTCTTGGTGCAAGAAAAGCAGGAAAGACAAAGCGTATTCTTTTATACGGTTTTCTTAGTTATAGCACGTCTCTCGGAAAATATTTCATGCTCTCGAGAAATATGATTCTATTTTCTTTTAAGTTGACGTTATAACAAGAAAGTCCAAATGAAAGTTTTGAAATATAATTCAGCTCCATAATCACAAGATTGGCACTTGTCATGAGTGAATATCAGTCACAACTTTTTGCTCACATATTACTTAAATAACGATTGATTATCAGTTTTATGGAAACCATTACTATTTACATGTTAATTCACACGTATTAAGTCATCTGTAGGAGTTACTATTGCAATTATAGGCATTTAATATAAATATCAATATAGGTAAAACAATATACAATACGAAAATAAATTAAAACATATTAGTATAATAAAAATAAATTGTGTACAATGTAATTTGAACTCATGGATTAATTATTAATTACTTGCAAAGAAAAGAAAGAGAAATTTGTGTGAAAACTTTTACTTATTCTTATTAAAATACAAAAATAAAATTATCAATATATTCATTATAGTGTATATTAACCATTTGTAGATACAAGTGAAGGCGCAGTTGGAAATAGGTTAGTACATAATACGAAAAAATGTTGACATTTCATATTTACCAATTCTGTAATTATATTTAACCTTCATCAAGTATACTAAGTATACACTATATACTAAAACCCTTAATAAGTATTAACTATAATAGCATTCATCGTTGAGAAAGTTAGGAAGAATCGTATCTGTCATGTTTATCAACTTTGGTTTGCATAGTCTTAGCAGTTTCACAATACTGTAGAGATTACAATAGTTTTATTACTAATAATACAAGTAGATTAGGATCGTCTTTGATTAGGCAGATGCAGCGTAATACACGCGTAGGCAGACAAGTGGAATGTGCCCGTATGGCATGGCTGGTAGAGCAATTATGTGAGCGGATAAACAAGTAGAATAGGACTACGCTTGGACAGACGAATATTGTTTGTGTGGAAATTGGTAGGTAAATGTAATTTAATCACTTTTAATCAGACGGCTACAGGAAAGGTACTTTCTAGTGAATATACCTACTGTTAGACCTACGGAAAAGATGCCGTTCGACTAACAAGTGAAATTAGATGCCTATCGTCAGGCAAGTAGAGTAAGTCGTCCTTGGCCAGACACGTAAAATTGATGCCTCTTATCAAATAAGTAAAATGGGTGTTTATCGTAAGTAGAGGAAGATGTCTCTTATTAGACATGTAGAATCAGTGACCGTAATCAGACTATTCAAAGATGTCTTATGTCAAACGCGTAGAATAACTGTAAACGTGTAGAATAAATGTAAAGAATAATCGTTGTAACACATACAGCATGGGCGTTTATCGGCACACAAGTGCAGTAGATGTGCCTTGTAATAGATAAAATTACACGATACAGCTCCGTTTCAATTAGCCCATGTAGATGGATCGACGAACATCATTCAATGGGATGCTCCTCGTAGTTCTATACGCCACATGTTATGTACAAACTGTCGAACTGTAGTGGAAAAGTTCAATCGAAATGAATTGGAGGTTTGCAACATCGATTTAACATCGTTGCGCGAATTACCGTGGACGCTCGACTGCAGCTTCCGTAAAACGAGACCGACAATCAACGGGGAGAAGGGACGGGAATTCTATTTCCATTACGAAATAGAAACACGTCTCGAACTAAATGCTTCTTATTACTGTGAACCGCCAGCGATTCAGTTGGCCTCACGAACAGCGGGAACATTCGCATATCAAATTTTACCCGTTAAACACCCGCAGCCGTCGACTCAGAGAAATGAACTATCTACTTCATCGCCCATACCGGTTTTAAAAAAGATGTCAATGTCAAAACGAATACCCTATGGCTCTAATTTTTCTTCGAGCGTTAATATTTCCCACGGAAAGAATTAAGCAAAAAATGGAAATAACTTCGTTTAAAGATATCTACTTGCGGAATTTACTTCTCCGCGAGTGGAGGCCCCCTTTCTTCGTAATTAATTGCTACTTTTTCCCTTTGTCCACTATTCACAAGGCGTTATCCGGCGTTTTTGCATGCCTTCGTTTAAATGCTAATTAATTTAGCGTTCGTGAAACAAAAAGGTTTTCTCGCCGGCTACTGTTTCCAGAACGTAATTAATTTTTCGTCGATGGACGGTTTGTCTTCCTCCTCGATGGTGTGCGTTTTTCTGTTTGCGTGATTCTCCAAACTTTTTATAGTCATTTTTATTAACACATTTTATTGAACAATATTATCACCCAACGTTCTTTATGGCTATATGGGTTTTGTAATTAGTTTTGATATGAAAATTGAGTAAAATTATATGTACATGAAATGAGTTGAGAATTGAACAGTTAAGACTAATGAGACGTACCTATTCTAGATGTCTTATCAGAGACGATGTACTCTACTTGCCTGAGAATAGACATCAGTTGTAGTTGTCTAATGATAGAAATTTATTTTACTTATGTGATGAGAGGCATCTATCTTACATGTCTGACAAGCACCACCTATTCTACGTGATCCACGAGAGACAAGAATCAGCTAGTGAGGGGGAAAAATAATATCAAGAGTTAGAATATTACTGAAGTGACGTGTACTACAAATATGTATAAATATATTTGTTATATTTCACGGAATTCTGAGGATTGTCACGGTTCTCCGCAATGTTCCTACAGCTAAGCAATAACTCGTGATCTGAATAATTTATTGATAAAAGCGGCATGAAGAAGGCAGCACAGATGACGCGAGACAATTCGAGGATTAAATATAAGACAAAAGGTAACGAATACCTCGATTGTTTGTGCTCTTTAATTGCCGCTCGAGGGAAAAGCAGAACCACAGAAGACTTTACTTCTCTGTGGACATTCTCTTAGAGGACCTTCGTTAAATATTTATGATGAAATCACCATCTGCGACATATATAGGCGTTTGACTAACAGTCCTATACATAAAACATCAGCATTCCTTGAAGCACCTTGGATTTCTTGTTCAAGGATAGCAACTTTGATTACAGTGGTTGGAAATAGTCTCTCGATTATTAATGTAAATTTCTTTGTTCTTTGTATCTTTAAATGAGGTGTTATTTATTCGGGAATATAATGAGTCTTGTATTCGGTGATTAGCTACGTAAAAGTTATGGAAAGACGTCAGTTCAGAACGACAATATCGCGCTTCAGGTGGTCATTAATTACAATTTATTTTATTTGTGTAATAACATTCTTCGTTTAAATTTGATATGGAGCCACATTAATGCTTTAATTGCTTTTATTATACTGTAAGCTCAATTTGTACGTGAATATTATTTATTAAACCTTCGTATGTCTTTCAAAATTGATTATTTTTTTAGAATATTATTTCAAATGCTTCAGTTGACAAGAACACCTGGTATATATTTTTTTCGGCTTTCGTGGACCATATTGTACTACATTTTAGTTCTGTGTTTGCACGAAACAATTGTAATTGCCACTAGAATAGTATATCAATTTTCGATAAATGATAATATCGTTTAAACTATATATAAACTCATAAGTATAATTATTATAGAATAAATTGAAAAATTAATTCTCCACAGCAATTTCGATCGATTACTAATAAATTCGTAGGTGAAAAAGTTCATATCCATTTTAATTTCAACACTCCCAAATTTTCAAAATATAGATAGCTTCATTTTCCTACGACCCTATCTGTAAAAGACAATATCTTTCCTTCAATCAAAATTCTCATCCAATAGAAAAATCATAATTGACGCTAAAATGGTACAACAATTTTTCAGAAATAAGAGTATCGTTCGATCATCTCCTTCCAGGGATAATTGTCACCTCGGTCAATACAACTCATCCAAAATTAATGACTTCTGTTTTCCATTTCGAATCCACACGAATCCCACGTTGATCTCGACCGCTGATTTCGATCTCTGCGGTCGTTCCGCGAGCGCGTTATCGACGCCGTGTTACTAGCTGATCCATCTCCATCCTAATCGCGACAATTAGCAATTTTAACGGGGAACCGACAATTTGCAGGGTGACTTCATCGTAGCGTGAACCCAGTCGCATTTCTCCAAAATAAATAAATCGACCTGATTGCGCATGTATGTGCTTCGGTCTTGGTTTTGCGGTCGCATCGGCCACGCTACGTTGATGCAATTGATCCAGGACAGTTTATCAATTTCATAAATGGCGGGCCAGCGATAATGGAGCCCGTCGAGGATGGACTTCATTTCCGTCGACTGTGTTGCGGTGACGCTAATTGGAAAGTAGTCAGGTGGGGGATTAATCCGTTTCCCGTTAGAGTCGCCCGCCAAAAATGAATCTCTGTATTCGGAAATAATGACTGCATCATCGATCGTCAAGCAAAATTCGATGTTCAATTATTAATTGATTGTTTTATTCGGCACCGTCTAGACGAAATTAAGACAGGATTTTCTTATTTCTATTAATTAGGTAATCGATAGTTGAGTGTTAGTTAAGTTATATAATAATGTGAACTTGTCGATATTAATTTAATTTCATAACTACAATTTAATTGTAAATAACAAAATTGAATCTAGTGCAATGTATGAATTGCATCTATTTATTCCAACTAATATGTTGAATAATAAGTGTGAACTTGTTAGTAATGAGTAAGCTGTAATATATTAGTATTATTAACATAAATTAATACTGTAAATAATACATATTTATCAAATAATATTACAGAGTAGTAGATATAAGTAATTTCACTTCGTACATTGTACTACATTAAATTTATTTATTGTTATAATCTATATCTAATCCTTTCTTAAACTTGTAATTTACACGTAATCCATTTCTCGAAACTCCATAAGCTAGGGAGTAATTTTATTCTTATGTATAATTACTGTATACTGTATAATTCTGTATCATTTCCACCATGTTACGGCGTGAGCAATGTCCGATACGTTGAATTTTGAAAGAAAATTTTTCAGGTATGCTCGCTTTGAATGTCAATTTTAATCACAAGCGAATATTTACTTGTTCGGATGACGGAAGGTGTAAAGTGAATGTTGCACGAGCAACAATAAATTATCTTGAGAATATGAATGTGAACGTTTGAATTTTGGAGTCTAACGTCCCTTAAATCCTCTCGGTGAGGTAAATGTATGGAGGTGGAAAAATCTCCATAGGTGGTTCATAATTTGTGAATTTGTTAAGAGAAAGTAGTCCTGTCTTTTAATTGGTTATCTCTGCAGAACGCTAATTTCGACAAGTAACCGTCTACAAGCTAACGGTTACTCTCAGGTAATGCACGCACGAGTGACGTAGTTGGAAATTTCCCAATGCTCAGACTGTGGCAGGTAATAAGCTTTATGAGGCTCATTGAACCTACGAAAACATGCTGAAGTTAAAAGAAAGAGGCTAGAAATCATAATCCAAAACATAAGGGCAATTGTAGCTAAATCGTTCGTAAAGAAATATTAGGTTGTCCCAAAAGTTTCTTTCGTTTTAATAATGAGTAATACATACACAATATTTTATGTCTAATGTTACATTATTGAATTGTTTACGATTCATTTTGCTCCATTACTGTTACAACATCCATCTAAGAAATTAGATTGTCTATTTATATGAACACTACCGCTCAAAATAATTGAGTGCAAATTACGAAAGAAACTTTTGGGGCAACCTAATACATACTCAATGGTTTCATAAAGTTATTCTTGCTAAAGAATATTGAGAATTCTGAACTGTTTTATAACTTGCACCGTAATAGAGAAGCGCCGACGACTGATTCGTTCGTTCTTGATTTACAAAAGAGTTTTACAACAAAAAAGTTAATAATAAAAAACTTTCACCATTGCATTTAATTGCCTGACCGGCATATATGGATGTTTTCGCTCCGTCTTCTTCTTTATTCGCTCGTTCTTCTCTACGTTCAAAGCTCGTCGGCAAAAATCAAAGAATATACGAAGTCTACGATAAACGCACAAGGTCAATCCTGAGCTTGTGCATTTATGGAGACTTTACTGTGCAGATGTTCTGTGCCCTTTCCACTAATTTGTTCGGCTTCTCGCTGTCACGAACCTCTCACTTCTTTTCGGATCTATCACTCAATGGGCGACTTCAAACAAAAAGATGGGGATAGCGAGTTGCTTATTTCGATGCGGAAAACAGTTGCCTTATTTCGTGACAATACTCTAATATGAGTACCAAAATAACAAGGAGCACAAAAAGAAAAAATTTACAAAAAATAGAATTACACTTTAAAATAAGAGGAATATGATCTTTCAATTTCCGTTACGTTTTAAGCTTCGACGAAGATCGTGAATCCGATGGCAAGAAAAAGAGAGGGGAACACCTTCTGACCTGAAAATGTCTAACATGTTGTTACCAAGCACTTTCGTGAGAGTCGACGAAGGAGTTTGGTCGATCGTACGATGAAATTTATATAAGTTGAGAAGTCGAGCGTAATGTGGCAAACCGACGGCACGCGACTGGCATAAATGTGTCGAACGATGATTTATGGCGTTTAACTTCCACCCTTAACTTCAACGATCCTCGTCTTCCGATCAAGCACGTGAAAAAGTCTGACGACCAATTTAATTCTTTCCATGAAAATTTTTAAATTTTTATTACTTCCATTTTATTGAACCCGACAATAGTTTCATTGCATTCATGGCATATTATATTGTACAAGTAATAAAAACATTATGAACATAAAAATATTCCTTAAAACTAATGGAATTACAGTGGTGTAAATGTTAATGGCACAATTATTGTTTTTTGATATATAATTTATTAATTTCTACAGTACTTTAATGTTATCATTGGTAAGAAATTCTGTTATGTATTAAGTAAAAAGTATATTTTAGACCAGGTAATTCTTCCCTCTCTGCAGACGTATTAGAGAAACGAAAGACAATAAGAAGATTTTGTATCAACCAATCAATTTCTAAAATCTTCAAAAATTTCCAAGAATTTTTGTTGTTGCTCTAGTTTATCGACATAGAAGAGGAAATGATTCCTTAAAATATTAGTTCATTTAAGTTTATTTAAGCAATAATTACAACTAATACTTTTAATTTCTTTATGCATTGTTATAAACGTGCAAATAATCATATCGTTATAATTTCGTTAATGTATAAACTTCCAAGTACTTATTCGAATAATAAAAATATATATATATTAATATATATTAATAGTAACCCAAAAAATAATTTGAAAATCGTTCTGATTCGAAAAATATCCAAAATAAAGGGATATCTCGCATCGACTGAAATACAAATTAAATTTTCGTTTCACGTGCAACATTCTGTTTCAATATTACGATTTCTATTATAAAAAATGTGTAACACAAATAGAATTACAGAATCGCATCGTGCGTTGAATCACAAAAGAATAAAATACCTTTAATGACGTTTTACGCCTGAAAATCGATGAAAGCGAGTATTTTTCCAATTAATCGTCGCTCGCGCTCGAAGTTATCGAAACCCGATGGACGATCATATCGCAAATTTGAAAGTAATAGGAGCATTATCGGGTCAATTAGCGATTCGAATTTATATCGAACTAATGAATTTCACAAGTTCACGAGGCCGTCGATAATTCGGATGATTAAAAATTTAAAAGAGACGCTCTCGTCGCGATACCTTTACGCTATTTACTTTTTCCATATCGAACGCGACAAATAACGAAGCGAATTGTACACTTTTTATGGAAAATTTCGAGTCGTTGATTTCCATCAACCTCTCTTCTATGTCACCCTGAAACACATCTAGACAAACATTGTCCACTTCGTAATATCGCATTTCGTGCCGGATATTTTCTCTATTATAGGAAATAAGCGATATATTTAAGGTAGTCAAGTTAGATGAAATACCCTTTATACTTGACACACGACTTAACACATTAAGGACCGCTCACGAGTTTTCTCGTGTTTTCTACACGTAGTCTCTAGATGTGCGGTGTTGGAGGGTAAATCACAACTACACCCTAATATGATTAACTGAATAAAATAGAGTACACGATATATACTTCAGTATGATGCGTTTAGTACAATATGATATAAAAAAACAAAAGAGGCACACTAAAAAGGTTTGGGTGTGCCGGGTAGACGGCAGCACTGGACGTCGGTCCGGTCAGAGTCATCTGGATTAGAAGTATCCTCAACAGATGGTCCTTAATGTGTTAACACCAAATTTTTAAAAAATTTTCCGTTTCATTTTGAAAATTTCAAATGGCTCGAGCGGAAAGTTCACCGCAAAGAGCATGCGCCCCATACACCACGGATTGTGATACACTACACGCGTTCAGAAAAGTTTCCCCTGTCACGCTTTAACGTATCGCATGAATGCAGTTTAAACCGTGGCGATCGTCCACGCGGGGAGATGAAGTATAATAAGAGCGACGTACGATCGGAGTTCACGGAAATGGAGAAACTTTGAAGACGCCAAAGACAATATCGTTTTGTTTCTGTGCCAGTTGCAACTGCGGTGCGTCGTACGTTTTAAAGTTTGCTCCCGATCCAACGAACATATTTTATTTCGAAATAGTCGCCCCAAATTCGAATCGTGCGACGTCGATTTTTACCTCTTCTCTTTCGCGGAAACGGTAGCCAGTTAAAGCTGCTGGCGATCCAAGAAGTTTTCCCTCGATATCGGCGGAAAAGTTGTTTAGATCATAACACCGGGGATGAAGCATGAGTGTATTATGAGACGATTTGAGGAGAATATCAGAAATAGTAAGCTAGAACTATTCTTAGTAATGGGATTTATAAAGAATTTTCCAAAAGGGACTTAAAAATTTTGTTTCTTTATAAAACACTATGGTATGGAATATATCTGATGCTTTTAGTTTAAAGGATTGTACACATATATGTACAATGATTATAATTCATATGTATACATATATGTAATTCATGTATACATATGATTATAATTCAATCTCAAGATAATGTTATTTGAGTGTCCACTGTGACTACGTTGACAGATGTATTTTGTCATTAAATGAATAAAATGCTGAAGCCCTTTTTTGGATTCTCTTTACGATTGAGAAGTAAAGGTTTCTTTAAATGTAAATGGAGGATCTTGCTGTTTATGTTCAGAGTATTGCTCAATGTAACCTGTAAAGTAAATTGAGACTAACAACTCAAACTTAATGGCAAGCAGTATATTGAAAATATAACAAAATGAAAACATATACATAGTACACGTATAAGATTATTGTAACACCCTTACGACGCTCATCAAGTATCCTTTGTTCGCGTAAACAGTAATAAAATTCCTTTACCAAGGAGTTCATGTAAATCGGTAAAACAAGAAACACTCATTTTTAATTTTTTTCCACAAATTCATTTCTTAGGCACTAGTTTACAACACCAGTAACGAGAAGTAAGATTTGAGTATTCTTGGCTACACGACTCAGAAATGTTAGCCATATTTCGCCATTATTACAGAATAGGAAAATTACTCGACTCTCGTTTTTCGAGAGGGCTTCGTGTATTACCGTGAGGGAAAAAAGTTAAGTGGATTTCTAAGAGGAGGGGAGCGGATGTTGGCACAGAAGCAGGTTTTGATAGTGGCAAAACGAAATCGCTGTCTACAGTAAAGTGTATATTCAGCTAGGTACGGAGGTAAGGAGAAATAAGTTAAGCATACCCGACGCAATGTTACAACGCTGAATTTCGGATGTCTCTGGCCTCTTTCGTAATCCCCTGCAACCGTTTATTCCACCACCCTCCCCTCTGGATTCCATTTATTAAATACTCGTCCTACTGCGAACCGCGTCCAAACGAAAATTGTTTGCTACTCTGTGTACCGTTGAATATTTATGCCGCGTCATCTGATCGATTTTCGCGTGGAAAAACGCCACGGATAATCGATATTAATTGCGAATCGCGCTTACGTGCAATTGAAGGAAAAATGAGAATTCGATACAAACGCGTTTCGAGTTACATGGCGACTCCAAAACCCGTCACACAGCAGTCGGAATCGAAGAGAATAAAAAGATGGACAAAAGTGGTTTTTGGAATGTCAATTATCGGCGTTTTACAGATTGCAATACTCATTAATTGGAAGTGGTAAAAATTTAATTAATTTTAAAGTACAGAGAATATAATAGACGTTGATTACGGTTATGACTACCACGTGTTCTTTGGTGGTCTAGAAACTAGATGATAGTATTTGAGATCTCTTTTTTTTTTTGAAGAGAGAAAACTGTTGAGTTTATCGAATTTCAGTTTTGCATATATATTTATTCATGCTTTCCAAACTACATGAATTTTTCCTAGTATAAATAATCGAAAAATAGAACTTCAGTGCGAACTATATAAATTCTTCGTTTATTCATTGGCAAATAGTAGTTCGACAGGAACGCTGTCAACTTCTTGGGCTCTCATTAGGATCAATTAACACAGTATTATTAAAATCTTGTTGGGTTAGGTCTACAAACCCCAATTATTCTATTGTTTGTAATTGATGGAAGTATGTGCCCTTTTTATTGTTTAATTAATTCTTTTTATTATTTATTTTTATTCTTCTTTCACCTTAAAATTGTTTAATTATTTCTTTTTATTATTACCTTAAAATTGTTTAATTAATTCTTTTTATTATTTACTTTTACTCTTCTTTCGCCTTAAAATTTCTCTATTACATTTAAGTTACGTGCAATATGTGGCCTCAATGTTCGTACTTAAAAATATTATAATTATACGAAATATTATTCTCTTGTGTAGTGAAACAGAGAAGGAGAAATTAATAACGGTACACGACTTTATTGTCTGAAACTTCGGTACGAGGTTGTATCGTAATCATACAACTTAAAATCGAAATAACAGGAAAATTTGCACATAATCATAGGTTACTAAAATTCTGCAGAAGAAGAGAAATAATAATTTATAACTCAGACCATTTAGTTTATATGCTTTGGTTATAGTATTTCTTTTCAGCCATATATTACATCGAAATACTGATACAAAGAATTTTTTTAAATCAGCTTTAAGATTTTGTTTTTTTTTTTATATTTCTTCATTTCAAATGAAAATACGCGTGGTTGAAAGTGTACATTTTAATCACAAATGAATAATATTTTCGTTCATTTCTTATCAAATTTGTTAGTTTCTCAGTTCAATTTTGCATGTAATTTTTATAAGCTTGGTTTAATTTTAAATTAAAAACGCTAATCCTCTGAGTTTTATATAGTTTTCTTATCATCGGTGTCAATTTTATTAGAGTATTACTAATTTCTAAATTAGGAAAGAATGGCTCCTACATCGCTATTTTACTCAAAAAATGTAAATAAAGATTATTTATTGAATATATGTACATATTATAGCTATGATTTTCATACGTCCAAGGTAACTTACGCCTTTAATCACCATTAGTCACGAGAAAAGAATCTATAAATCCCATCGAATTTGTTCGGAAATAAAATTGAAAAGCTAGTACCTTTTAAGAATGCATGAAGGCGCAAACAGAGCTAAGAAAAGAGGTGCATTACCGTGGATCCAAAAAGCGGAAACTGGCGTGCTGTCGGAGAATGTGAAACGCTCGAAGCAGGCGGAACCTAAACGCGCATCGCGCGAAACGAGTCCCGGGCACGAAAATCATCTCCTCTGATACGTGTGCGGGTGAAACGGGAAAGACTCGAGGAAAACACATCCGCTCAATCCGTCGAATTGTGATCTAGATTTCGCGCGTAAGCCCACTTTTCCGCTGCCTTTGGACCATCCTCCCGGAAATGCGCGCTGATTGGATGGATGCGGGTCGTGCCACGTCTGCATCTTTCCATTCACGATTGTCGAATTTGTCGGCACGGAACGAAGACAAGCGAATGAAAAGGGAGAAGTGAATTCAAAGTCGACGCATTATGACCTGAAACGTTTCGATCCAATCCCAACGTACTCTGAATGAAAACGTTGGTGTTCGCGAGATCCCCCCAAATCTGGTTGTGAAAATAATAGTACTACTGTAAGAGTAACTCTTCCAATAAGTCTTTGTTCCGATAGTATATAATAAAGCGATAAGATGATATTAGAAAAATATTATTGTTCCGTCTTATTTATTTACCGTTGTACCCTATAAGCTGATATTTTTTGAGAATTCACACCTCTACGCCTCTTAGAATTTCCAGTATAAATCGTCCCGCAGTCGAAGGGTTAATAATTCAACGTTACCGAATATAGGTATGTTTCCCTCGCGAGACCAGTCACTTTTTATAAATTCCGATAAAAAAAAGACTGAACCTCAGTCCGTGGGAGAATTAATTGCGCGTAGAAATAAGATCCGTCGTACTTTGATCGCTATCGAAAGGAGGTCAGGCGTATCACAGCCAAGGATTCATCCCTAATAGGATGACGAAAGGGATGACGGGGAAACGAAGACGGACGCGATCGGAGCAATCTGTCTCGCGTTCGACGCCCTCTTTCGTCGGGGCACAGGAATACATTTTTCGAGATAATTTCCCGTCAGAACTCCCACGGGATAGCCTTGCTCATCGGGCCAGCTCGGGTTGGAGCCGAAATAAGCCCTGCAATATCTGCTTCGAATCCTACGCTCCCGCGAGGCTGTGCCTCCACGAACCTCGAGTTGCTCGCCGTTGCATGCTCGCGATTTATTCCAACCTACCTGACGAATACTTTATTAACCAATTAGAGCGATTTATGGCCCCACGGATTCCCCGACGATAAGATTTTGCCAAATTCCAACCTGAGAGGATTTAGTGGTTGCTCCGTGGAACGGGCTGGCACTGCGGTTGTCGGCTGATTTGAATAGAATTTCGTAATTTCATAATAACGGTGAAGTATTCTTTTCCGTCATGACCTGGGTCAGAGCTATCCGTTACGTCTGTTAGGTCGTAGTATGATTAGTCTGTATGAATTAGAGAACAACGTTGCTTTGTCCTGGATCTGCTCGTTTTGTGAATGATTGAAAGAATGGTTTGATGGATTCTTGCATGAAACAAAGGAACATTCCTGAATATAAAGGTAACATATGTGTACTACATTAATCTATTCACTGACATAAAAATTTAAAACTTTTTATCTTGAGCTCCAAGGTTTGATACTTATGTCCAATTTAAGTTATTATTTCGATAACAAAAAGAGAAATTAACATTTTATCTACCGGTAACCTATTAACAAGTTGTCCAATTCCAATGTTTACCTACAGGAACTTATTAACTGGGTTGTTGGTTATTGACTTACAATAATCAATTTAAGGGGTTAGTCGCAGTCGAGAAGAGGAAAAACGACATTTCTTTGTAACTTTTTTTTTAGTTATTAAATAATAATTTCCATAAGTAACAAGTAAGTATATTATAAAGCATGTTTTAAAGAACTGAAAAACATGTTTTATTTTAAAAAACGTTTAATTTATATCGTCATAACAGCCGACGACGTAGACGATGATTTAAAAACATAGGTTTGCGGTGAGCAAGATTTCTCTACACTGGTTTACCTGAAAACAAAAACAAAGGTAGATTTCGAAAATAGATTGGTCTAGCGGGTCCCTGAACGAAGGATTTTGGAAAAAATTAATTTAAAACAAGATGGCGTACATTTGAAGTTGATTTTTAATTTTTTCACTAAAATTAAGCGATTCAATACAGGATAAAAAAAAAGTATACAAGAAAATAAAAAATCCTTCGATCAGAGACCCGCTAGTGTAATATATTTTCTAAATCTACCTTTAGTTTTGTTTTCAGTTGCAACAAGTTTGAAGAGTTTGAAGAAATCTTCCTCACCGCAAACCAAGTGGCCACCCACGCCATCGGCTGTTATGACGAAATGAATTAACCTTTTTTTAAAACAAAAGTTCTTTTATAGTTCTTTAAGACATACTTTGTAATATATTTACATTTCATTAATAAAAATTATTATTTAATACCTTAAAAAAAACACAAGAAACTGCCCGTTTCCATTTTCCTGACTGCGACTAACCCCTTAAGGAAACAAATAAGCCATTAAACACATTCGCTATCGGCAGATATTTTACATTTCTAATGCCAAGCACTGACGAAAATAATAAAATTCTGAAACTGAACATCGCAAATTTGTATCGTTAGGGCGAAGATGAAAATTATAAAATATGTTTTGAAATATCAATGTTGTAAATATGTAGTGTATAAAATAAAAAGATTTTCATAATTTGTTTACAACCAGGAATAGAATTTGAAGTGACATCAATTCACGTCAGCGGACGCGACATTCTAACATTATGCACGAGTAAATGTCAGCCTATATTAATATACAGGGTATCAAAACTCGCGTAGGAGCCGGAAATGGGTGGTAGCTAAGATGATTCTGAACAACAATTTCCTTTAGAAAAATGTCGGTGGAGGCTTCATTTTTGAATTATTAACGAACACACCAACCGTTTACCCACCTCACCCTCTATAACTGAAAATTTTCGCAGTGCTGTAAATGAAAAGCGCGTGAAACATTGCATGTTAACATAGTCAGGCTTTTAGTAAAATTGCGTTTTCAACGTCTGCGCTATTTGAGAAACAGCCGATTTCCGTTGTATTGCAGACGTTCAAGAAGGCAAACTTGCCATAGATCAATTCTGTCCCACGCCAGTCAAAAGCCGAAGATAAACACTCCTCCCGAAACTTTTAATGAGTACGTTGTTAGTTACATAAAAGGAATAAAGAACAAATGAGAAACCGTGAAAAGTTTCCGATTAAGATTTCCGTTAGCCTGAACTTTTATCCCCCTAGGTGCGCGTATTACGTTCACCAAGTGGATGCGTTTCAACGCGTGATCATTCTAGGTCGATCGTGAACAAATTTTACATGTTTAAAATTAAGCTAAATGAAGCTGCACTTCGAAATTTTTTGACTGATTTTATATTTTCGTAAGAAATTGTTACTACTTATAATTTAAATTTGAATTCATTTGTTTTGTTAATTAAATTTGTTGGTACAAGTAAATCTTGTACTATATAAACATAGATCAGTTTGCAACTAATACTACAATTTATATGAAAAAGTTGTGTTTAAAAACAACACTTTGATATAAACTGAGCATTTTTAGATGTGTCTACATAATATTTCAAACTGATAGTGTATGTGTCGCGTAGTAAATTTAGTGTGTAAATGTTAGCACAGTGTGCTGTATAGGGATTTTAGTAGGTAGCAGTTAGGAGAAAAATGCGCGCGAAGCAGCGAAAAAGAAGAGAGTCGTTCATGCGATGTAAAAGAGTATCCATTAAGATAGAGTTCCTATTAGAGTTAAAAGAAAAGTATTTCGTATAACACGTGACGCATATTAAACATATTTTTTATTGTTCTAACAAGCAGTAGATTTTATTATACACGTAAACACGTGGAAAAAGATACACGGAAAGTGACAACCCAATATTTCCCAACACAAACCAATAAAATTAAATGAGTAGATACAATAAATATACTACAATTTAGAATATTATTTTCATAAATGAAATGCGTTTACCTATTCACTTTAAAAACAAAGTAGCCATAAAAGAATGCATATGTTCTAGAAATATATTGAGTTAATTCGAAAATACTTCTGCTGCTGGTAGCAATGTTAAATTTGCCTGGTGAATGGGAATAAGTGATAATCCACGATGGTGATTATATAGTCGATTACAATTTATTATATAATAATGTATATTTGGAAATAGATTGCAAAATAACGGAAGAAATTTATGGATCAACCCAATATTATGAACTAAAAAATCTACCCTGCGATAATGATCGATTTGCAAATGAAAGTATCAGATATCTCGAAGACGTTTAATCTGCAAGACTTACGTCTATGAACACTTTGTGACTTCGTTTTACAAATTCTCTTTTCCAGTTAGGTATGTACCTAAAATTCTAAAACATCCGGATTAGTAAGGGAACTAAAAAGTCTGCTTACAATTTGTAGAAACGTTTATTCTGCAACACTTACGTCTATCAGGGCTTTGTCACCTCCTTAAAAAATTTCCTTTTACAATTAAGCGTGTACCTGCCAATTTTATAATAAATAAAGTTTGCAGAATGTGTTTATGGAGATTACTCACAGGCTTATGAAACCTACCGTCGCGACACATCTGTTGTTCGCCTTTGCCAGCCTAGAAGAGCCCAAAATCCGCGAAGTAACCTTAAACGACAGATAGGGCGGTGTATAAATAACCGTGGCAGCAAATTTCTCAGACCGCAATCCTTCTAATGCTCGGTGTCTCGCTGCGCCCGAAAGTGGTTGCATTAGGAAAGCGAGAAACGATGTAGTATAACACTTCATTGTGAAAATTAGTTTCGTAACTGCGGCCCTTCTGCGCTAGAGTCTCTAAAGGAAGATACACACGCGACTGTGCGCGCGTGTATGTACAGAGTGTCACATTTATCTTTATGTGTCTAATGAATTCATTAAATATATTTATACGAAAGGAAGCAATATTTATTATACCAAGTCCAGAAATTAATTCTGCTTTTATATTCAGATATTTATAACTGTAGTTTAAGTAAAAATATTTATTCCTCATTTTGTTACAATAGAGTACTAACCTACTGAGTCTTCAACCTAATCTCTATTACAATAGATGTAAATACTTAATCTAAATCTCAACCTGATGACTATTACAATGTGTCTATGTATATATTAAGTTTAATAGTCATGAAATTTTGTCTATTGCCAATCTTTCAATAGATTATAAGTATTCCTGAAAATGTACTAAAGTTGCCGCAAATGTTGTAAATTTTTTTAAATTTTTGTTGAGAGAATGACGAATTCAACTATTTGTAGGACGTGAGGTGATAGAAAAACGATGATTCTATTTTGACTGCAAGTTTATTTGGTTGTAACGTATATTAAGTTGGCGTAGCCATTTCAAAAAGCCAATGCCAAATTAACACGATTTTTTTTGCTATTTATTTGCTAATTATTTGCCAAAGAATTAATTTTTTTGCTCCAGCCGTTTTCGAAAAACTGTGACTGCTCTAGCTTAATGTTAAGCTAACCTATCGTGTTAATTTGGCATTAGCCTTTTGAAATGGCTACGCCAACTTAATATGCGTTTGGTTGTCTCGGTCGAACTTGACTTCTGGTCGAATGCGCGCTGATGACTTGATGAAGACTAACTGTCCTTGAAATTTCCTCTCACCACCACCTCTTCCGTGCGCCCTTAGCGCGTCTCCCTAGGAAGGGAGTGTGCTAAGGTGGAGGAGTACCACCGTTGGAAATTTGGCAATGCAGCGGGATTTCTAAATATTCGTTAATCTTTCTAAATATTCGTTCAAATGTTTATCGCTGTTCCCAATAGTTTAAAAAATATTAAGGGAAAACGATTTAAATGGAACACCGTGTATCCACGGTGCGCGAAGCAGAAGAAGGAAATGGGACCTGGGAGCATGAGAGAAACACAGTTGAGAGGTGGGAAGAGGGCACAAGTGGATCCAGAGTGTGCAAATTACGGGACTATGGTGCTAATGTTAACTACACGCTTTAGTAGCCTCGTTACGAGACCGTCCTGATGCAGCCGCTTTCTGTTGAGAGAACAGGAAGTCGTTAATCGTGCTACTTTTAGATACCATTGTGCTGGACAGACGTTCCTTTCGCGCGCACCCTCGCTACCTTTGAGCGCCGTATGCGTTCTTATGCGCGGGTATTTTCAGAAAAAAAAAATGGAAAACGTACGCGAGCCTAGCCAAGGGCGTATTTGGATCGCCTCTGTGTCACGTATACGCGTTGCTTTTAATTGCAACTTCTTTTCCATGTGGAACAGGGTTAGCAAAACTTGTCTTAAGAAAAATCAATTCATTGGAATTTACTCATTAGAGAATGACATTGCATTTAAAGACGATTGATGGAGGGCTTTGTGCGATGAACGATAATGAGCGTTGGAGTTATGTGTTTAGTAAATGGGGGTATTATTTTTCCACACTGGGAGCCTGTAGTGATTGAAATTATGGGATCGATGGAATTAGTAATCTGTTTCAAACATGGATTTCGTGGTGTTTGATGAAGAAATGGACTAATTGACTTGAAATACATACAAGTGTTTTGTTAACCTCTCTGTTTAGCTCCAAACAAGGATCAAAGAAATTTCTGTCATGGCTGTTTTTACAATCACAGATTAGGATTGAAAATGTCTTGAACAATTGATATTTCTCATACATACTGTGGGTTTGTTTTATTTAATTATTTATTGTCAGATATTATAGGCAATTTTATAGAATCAAAATAATCTTGAATTATTACCTTCAAGATTCCATTTCAGCATATAACTTTTACAATATCAATTCCCTTTTAATATACAAATTTCAAAGACTCCATAAAGGATAAATGTGTTCAAGAAATTGTTGATGGAAACGATCAGTAAATAAGTAAGTGTAGTACGGTAACATACTTTTTAGTGTTTTAGAAGGAAAAAATAACAAGAATTATTTACTTTTGCTTACTGTGTCAAACACAGAAACTTTACAGATACTGAAAATCCGCGCCGGCGCGGATCGTTATTCACAGTCAGCCAAATTTAAAGCGTTTTGCCTTATTGTTAGACTCCAAGATTTAATACAAGGTGTAATCTAGGTTATTATTTTGATTATAAAAAGTCATATTAAATTTGTTGTTTTAAAAAGAAAATTTACGATCACCTTTAGCAATAATTCGTAACTCAAAAGACTATAAACTTATTCTTTGAGTAATTGTAACAATCAATTTGAACTACGAGACATCTCATAGTTCGCAGTGAATGGGTTAAAATAATTCTTTCCAACCCCCTCAAAAGATGATTATACATTTTATTTATGAAACCAATTATTTATTAGGAACTACTAACTACAATATCCAATCCCATGTTTAGTTATTATGAAAAATCCACAATTTCGTTAAAGCTGAAACAACAAATTTGCAAATTTTGCATGATTGTGCAGAGTGCATGCCTGTCGGTGGTAATTACGGTGACGCTTCAGTTTGTCAGCGGTCCTTTAATTATAATTTATTCCATTTCTTCCTGTATCGCGTTCCCCGCAGTGCGACCCGACGTTTCAGCTGTAATAAATTGAATTGCTGAACTGCGACGGTATCTGGTACCAGAAGAAGATCCGAGATAAAGGCGCAATGTGCAAATTACGTGACTCTGTCACTAATGCAAACGACGAACGTTAGCGGCGACATTACAGGGTCACTTCGATGCGCCAACGGAGCAAATGTGGTATCGTTAATCGTGTCATGCTCTCTTTTCTCCGCCTTTCTGTTCCTCTTTTCTCTCAATTATTCCCTATCCCTCTATTTCCCCATGTTTCTATCTCTTTCCCAGCTCCTTTTTTCTCTCGTTACTCGCTTTAAATCTACCGCCATACTCTTGGAAATAGCTCCCCTTTTGCCGCTATTGCACGGGTCTTTAAGTATCGCGAGCTGCGCCGCGGCAACGTGATATTTCACGTTCCAGTTATTTTCGCAATTAAAATTATTCCTTCCGTGTCTTCGACGCTGGGGATAAACGGGAACTTGCGTGCGCGCGTAGTTCTTCGAAAAATATTCCAGATTGAACGAGAGAGTCTTTGAACGCAACCTGAGCGTGTTTCCTTTGAGTGGAACGCGCGTCTCAGAATGCTGCGAGAAGATACTGTAGCTGTCGCGAAAGGTAATTTATAGGTGAACGAAATTAATTCTGAAAGAGGATCAAACTCTTTAACCATCTGTGCGTTTAATAGTTGAAGCGTTTCTGTGCTTTGTATGATAATTCGGGTAATTCTTGGAAAACTTCATTGCTTGTCGTGCACAGATTGTGCTCAAACGTGTTCAAACTCTTTGGAATACTATTAGCACCGTTGTAAGCATTCTTTTTCTAATGTACAGGTAACCCACTAGGCCAATCAGTAGAGCATGTTTGTGTGACAAAAATACTAACAGGAAACCGATTGTGCAGTTACATAAAAGGGGATGTGTAGATTTATAGGAATATGTTTTTCATTCCCAACTCTGTTCCATTTTCTTGTTATGAACAATTTAATGCAAAAAGATCGTGATTTTTGACGTTTTTTGCTAATAAATTTTCAACTAATGCAGCAATATCAATGCTCCAAGCAGATAAAATGTAGGTGAATTTGTATGTGTATTTTCATCATTTACATTTTATTTACTTGGAACATTGATATTGCTGCACTAGTTTAAAATTTACAAGCAAAAAATGATAAAAGTCACGATCTTTTAGCATTAAATTGTTTATAACAAGATAACGGAACAGAGTTGGGAGTGAAAAACATATACCTATTAATCTACGCATCCCCTTTTATGTAATTGTACAATCGGTTTGCTGCTACTATTTTTATCATAAAAACGCTGTTTTAATTCTCTACCGATTGGCCTAGATCTGTAGTTTTGATATCCCACAATTGAGCGAAATTGTATAAAATCAGATTAATTCAAGGTACTTCTTTAAAATATTAAAAGCTGTCGCTGACACGCATATGGATTTTATATTTTGTATAACTCGCTAGTATTTACAGTTCTATCCGTCAACACTTTTAAATTCACAGAACATCATTTCAAATGCACTTCGCGTGTCCGCATTTTTGCTTCCTTTTTAATTGGAAGTCAGTGTGTTTTAAATACTCAATTTATATTAGCATATTACGGTTGTGAGTAAATGTCAAAAATATAACAAGTTTTTTACTCTTTGCGTCAAAATTAGTATCACTAATTTTATTACTATGTATTTAATGAGAATATTGAGCATCCACATACATATGTAAATCACTTAAAATTAAAAACAATATATCAAGTATTTTAATAATAGTTTGGGCACTTCAACTCTGATGTAGATTCTTTTGAGATGGGTAAGCAACAGTTATCGCGTAAGCATTACATCATATAACGTTCTGAATAAAATTTATAGACGAAACAGCCAGAGTATCATGTCCTCAAATCTGACAAATTTACGGTCAAATTCTGTGCTGTTTCTATCCATAAATTCTGTCCAGACTGTTACACGATGAATTGATCAAATAGATTTTGCTTGACGAATGATTTACACGGGTTCACGGGCAAAATACTCTACCCTCTTGAAATATAGAAATTCTATCTGGGCTGTTGTTGTATGATGTCATTTTTATACGATAGTTGTTGTCTATTTTCTCGTTGTAGGCATACATCAAGACTAGAAAATCGAAAGTACCGTTGAAACAATTTGTTTTCCATTGCGTTCGTTATTGCTCTTAATAACAACTAATTTACACGTGTGGATATTTGTTCCTCTTATGAAGAGATCAAAGTAGAAAGTAGACTTCGTTTCTAATCTATTACAACATTACGATTGTTAATCTCTTACAGCAAATCTTGATTCAACGATTTCAAATTTTACACTTCGATTATCTTGAGAAGCATGTGACATAAAAAATATGTAGTCAAACAATATGAAGTGTATTCAAATGCAAATTCTTTTACTATTTTCTCGCGTTATTTTGTGTCAGAAATAGTCTTTTTTATATTTTTGTAGTGTAAGACCTTGAAATGTCTTTCTACGATATTATATTAAAAGAAAAATGAAATGAAATTTTAAATTCGTTTTTTTCGTAACAGCGTTTCTCAAATATGTTAACGCATCTTAAAAAACGCATTTCGAACGCATATTATATGTAACTTGTAAACAAATCAAGCGGAGTAGTTACAAATTTTATAGAATCTTATATATGTGTATGTATAAATAAATCTATGAAATCTCAAAATCTTATGTCGAGTATTTTGACTGTAAACAAATCGTGGATACTGCCTTGAAACTGATAAAAAAGGGTACCCCCTTAATATAAATATCAGGAAATGAAGATATACAAAAATTATGTCGATAGTTATCCTCAATCGATTACATTTCCAAAGTACATAATCGAGTTTATAAAAACTCAGTACATCCTCATACTTCAATAGAATTAAAGTTCCAGATCTTTTATTAACTGTTTTAAACATCACTTACCCCCAGGCTTAAGATTGAGCGCGATTTTCTTGATTTTCCGATGGCTAGAACGTCGGGAGGATTTGTCACTTAGGTAATCCACTCCGTGGAATCGAAGATGGGTCAACCTAGTGCTGACCTACCCCTAAACGGAATGCAAATCGGTCGAAATTCCGACCACGGAGATAAGGGATGAAGTGGCCGCGTGGCTAACGATCCTGTCAGACGATCGAGAAAGTGTTAATCCTTTATACGGTAAGAGTAGCAATAGTTGACCAGTAAGACAAACTTTTCACATAGACAATCGTAACTTCTTACTTTGTTATTAAATCCTCGCCATCCAAGGAGAGCCACACATAACCCGAGCTCCCTTCCACAGAACTTGTCAGTTATGCGTAATGCATTTTCACTAAAAAAAAGGGGCTTCTGGGGTCTCTGATTGTAAATCTGAATTCAAAATGGCGCACCAGAATGCAAAAAGTGATGCGATTTGGATGAAATTTGTATTCTGGGGTTTTTGGGATCGCTGATTCTAAGCCTTAACTCGAAATATGAAAATCAATAGCGTGGAATTCCACGCACTAAAAGTGAAACTTTTTCGTCCCTTCTCTACTAAGTTTCATTCTAAAACACGAATTACAATTTGTGTACTTCCCTTATCATCATAACAGTACGATTACCTTCACAATCTGTAGCCACAACGAAAAACGCAACTGTCAAATCCTTTAAATATTTATCCACGGAAGAGCCAAATCGATTCGCGAAACTTCCTCAAAGACATTCCTTGACAGCGTCACGAAACTCATTCCCGAGGAAATCCCAGCATCGTCACAAGCATCGAATTTTCTTGAAGCGAGACGCGGTCCGCCCAACAACCAACATAATTGAACTCGGCGTTTCCTGGGTTCGTGCTAAGGCAATCAGCGAAATATAATCTCCACAGCTAATTACGCGATCACTTTGAGCGTGAGTACGTACGCGCTAATATTTCCCGCCTAATACCGGTTAATTCGTAACCGGGGACATAATCACGCGCATCTAACGAGCCGTATAGCCCAGTCTGGCGTACTCGTTAAACGCGTTTTCGCGGCGACGATCGCAGTCCGAATTAATGAGGGCACCCCGTCCCACCTCACCTCATCCCTACTGGCAAACTCTATCAGCTCCCGTGGACGATATTCATGACGATTTCGAGCAGATTGTTTGCACGGTTCATATTTGACCTCGACCTGGAGCCTATGTATTTCGATACTGGACGAACTAATAAACGACGACGCGATGTCAGTAGCAGGGATTCGAACCCTAACCCGTACCGGGTTCCGGTACTTCGTATTATAGAATAACCCATCTAACCAGGTAACACAAGACATCTGTAACCCGAGTAACCCGGTTAACCCGGTTGTATGCGCATTATAATAATACAGTAAAAACCATAGTTATTACCATGTTTCTAAACGGTAATCAATTTTATTTCAATATTGTCTGTTTTTAACCGACTTCGAAAAGGAGGAGGTTACTCAATTCGACATGTATATTTTTTTTTTTTAATGTCTGTTCACCGATTACACCGAGATGGCTTGACCAATCAGAATGAAACCTGTTGCATCTTGTAGAGCATGTTCCCCCGGTGATCCTGCTATCAAGACTTTTTGCGATTTGTCATTTTTTACCCGTTTTTTTACCAAAAAAACCGTGATTTTTAGGTATGCTTGCCGATTACGTCGAGATGGCTTGATGAATCGGAGTGAAACCTCTTGCATCTTGTCGAATATTTCTTCCAGTTGGTCGCGTAAAAGAAACATTTTGTGATTTGTCATTTTTTACCCGTTTTTTTTTTTAAACAGAAAAATTTTGTCTTGCTTCTTAGTCCAAGACGGATGGACCAATCAGATTGAAACTTCTTGCATCTGGAAGAGCATTTGCCATTTGGTCCCATAACGAAATATTTGTCCTTATTTTGTTTTTTACCACTTTATATTACTTTTTATCGCAAAAAGCGTACTATTTCACGTATGTTTGGCCTAAAATCGATGAAATCCCTTACATTTTGCTGCCGTACAGGTTTTCGCGATGATTACATTTGCAAAAATTTATGAATTTTTCATATTGTTTATAACTATTGTTATTGCAAAAATTCCTATTTTTTTTTCTTGGTTCATTAATTAATTCCGATTCCGATCCCGATTAATTCCATATTTGTATAACCTTCCAGCATTTCTGATAATCTCATTTGCAACTATACAGCGTGTCCCAAATATGTTGGATGTCCTTGAATGGGGTGTTTCGGGGGGTGATTTGAAAGAATTTTCTCATAGCGAAAATCTTGTTCGAGGCTTCGTTAAGAAGATATTGACAGAAACCCCCGACCAATCAGAGCGCGAGTATACCGTAGCGGTAGCGTAGGCTCCGCAGGCGCTCCTCCGACATACTCGCGCTCTGATTGGTCGTGAGTTTCTGTTTCTGGAATATTCCCTTAACGAAGCCTCGAACACCATTTTTGCTAAGGAAAAATTGTTTCAAATCACCACTCCACCCGCCCCAGAACCACCCCTTTCAAGGACTTCCAACGTTTTTGGGTCATCCTGTATATTGCTCATAACTATTGTTATTGTATGAAACCTATTGGTTATAGATTGCCACTAAAAAGAGTGAAATAAAATTATTTTTTGGAAAAAAAATTTAACCGACTTCGAAAAAGGTGCAGTGAAAAGGATGAAATAATTTCTAGGTAATTTATATGAATACGCACTAGCTCTAGATAAAAGTATGAGAAAATGCAGTGAAAAGTATGAAATAATTTCTATTTAAACTGCATTGTTATTCACCATCGTTTGATGAATTTGGTTAAATTATTAAATACATCATATTAAATGCAATGCATGACCTTCTTCTCGCGGGTGGACAGTAGAGTAGATAATACAGTAAAAACCATAGTTATTACCATGTTTCTAAACGGTAATCAATTTTATTTCAATATTGTCTGTTTTTTACTCTACTGTCCATCCGCGAGAAGAAGGTGATGCAAGTGCTTACATTTACTCGTATTT